>NC_053415.1:2695000-2995000 GCF_016859285.1 Xiphias gladius | reverse complement strand
AAGCAAACAGAGTAAAACACATTTTAATATATTTTTAGTGTATTTTTAATTATTTCAGCATCTTTCAAATCTTTCTATTTTATTTTACTCGCATAACTGACAAAGCCTACCTTGTTTAAGAGTTGTACTTAAAGTATCAAAAATAAAGGTACTAGCCCATTTCAGGTGTTTTATGTTAGTATAAATAAAAATAATATAAAAATAAATTACATTTTAGTGTTGTAGGTGGTCTATTTTAAGTGTTTTATATACTGTTTGGTACTTCATAAAAATGCATCTTATATAATAAACTCTTGCTTGTTTTGCTTGGTGAACGCAGTGGAGCAAACAGTACAATATTTTCCCCTGAAATGCTGTGAAATAGCAGTATAAAGTAAACTCAAGTTACTAAAGTAAACTATAAAGTAAACTGCTGTACAAGTTGTACACATGTACAGCAGTTGAGGTAATCCCTCCTTTCTTTCCACCACTGGTAACTGGGAAGTAGAGCTGAAATGAAACAATGCTGTACAAGTTGTCATTATGAAGCCTCATCCCTTGGTGGCCTTCAGACTCTTTCATTTTTTCTCTGCTACTTGCTCCTCTCTGTGTTTAGGCTGTCATGGTGTTAGGTTATCCATGAATCACAAGTACTAAAACCCACACATACAAGTAAAAACAGGAACTCTTAAGAGACAGTTTAACATCTCAAAGCGACCTGACTGGTATTTGAGAGATGTGGAAGAAACTGACTCAAACATGGAAATCAAGCTCTTTGGTCATTGATTCATGAGAGAGAGCAGTACAATCTTCTGAGCTGCTGTTCAGCTCCACAGCAGAGACATGATAGGAAAAGAGGTGGATAGATGGGGAGGTTGAAAAGACACGTAGTCACAGACGGATTTTCAGGCCTGGTTGTTGTTTAGGGCTCAAGGTGCTGCCATCTATTGTCTCTCTCTACGGTTGCACGCTTGAGTGCCCACTCTCAACACCAGCCTGTGCACATGAGCGGCCTCTGTAGTTCCCTGTGCCTCTGGGCTTGTGCAAGGCCTCAAAAGAGAGTTAATGCCAGTGTCGGGCTCACTGGCCTTCTCTCCCGTGCTACTATGGTCTTACAAGCAGGAATTTTAATGAGCTGGTTGGGCTTTTCTGATTGGAATACAGGAATGTAACTTGCAAAGTACTGACAGTACTGTTGGACAGAGAATCAAAGAAGGAAGAGGAGGAAAAGGAATAAAGTTGAAGAAGTGAGGAGAAGAGAGGCCATTAGTTGAAGTTTGATAGGACCATAAGAGATCGTAAGATTATGGTTTGATCATATTACCTCATGCATTCTTTTGTGAAAACATCTGCAGTCTGCGATGGTGCAACTCATTATTCATCCAAATGTTTATGGGGTACATATTGTTTAAATAATCTCAACGCCCATGTTAGTGGATAATCTGAAAAAATTCAAATGTGATCTCGTGGTCAAGATGTCAGTTATGGTCAATCAATTTATGTCTTTACAATTTATGTAGTTTTGACTGATATATTGATAGGTTAGAGATCAATATCTATTCTTGAGCCATGTTAATATGATGAATGTACCAGCATATTTGTAATCAAAATGTATCTCTTTGCCCATTTAATCATTCACTTGTTTAGCACTTCTAACTATATTTATTGAAATTTATTCTTTATCTTAAGGGCGAGTGTTTGAGGGTCAGTGTTTAAGGATGACCTAAATGTTTTTTCTGAGGCCTAAATACAAATCAGTTTAATGCTGCTTCTTTAGTGCAATTTTTGATGCACAAAGGGGTTTTAACATGTTTTTCATGCCTATAACTGAAAAATATCTGCAGACACTGGATGAGTGAAATATTTCCACATAAAAGTATAGGATATACAATCTATTAGCCAATTCTTACACTAAGTTGTCATAAATATGCTGTATTATCTTCCACTATTACTGACACAGTGTCAGCAAAAGTGACAAGTACAAAACATAAAAGCTGTCTACTGATTATTTTGTTATTATGTATGTTTGATACACATGGAGATGAAATAGTTAGAAAGCACTGTTCTGAAAGACAAACTATCACTGTGGTAACATGGGGTATTAAAAGCCAAGTCAAGTTTTTTTGTTTTTTTTTCAGCCCCACATCACAAATTTGCCTCAGAGGGTTCTACAATCTGTATCACATACAGCACCCTCTGTCCTTAGACCCTCGATAAAGTAAGACTGACTTCACTCACATCCATGTAGAGTGGATGAGTAATAAATGAGGTACGTGAGACAGCCCTCTAGTGGAGCACAGTAGCGACTTTGTCCTCGTATCTGCCCATCTCGGAGCCCCTGACAGTCCATTCACGCAAACTCTCTGTGCCCTTGATGGCATTGCACTGTTTTCTTGGGGGTTATCCTCTACCTGTGTCTTACAGGCACAGTGAAAAGGTTCAGGTTGTATAAATGAGTGGTAAAACATGAGTTTTGAGTTGGGAAATAAAGGGCAAAAAGACAGTATGTTAAACATTTCATTTTAAATGGTCCAATAAGTAATGTAAACATAAAATAATAATTGAGTATTGTAAAAATGTAACTATGTGATTTAAATTTTGACTAGTGACATTGCTTTAAGTGAAATGGGTTATGTGTCTGCCCGTTATTCTCCCTTTTTTACTACTATTAGGGTAACTTATACTATTTCACAATACCCTACAGTACCATAGAATAGTACAGCATGGTATACTATACCAGCAGTTCACAACCTTTTTGGCCTGTGACCCTTAAAGGACAGTCATATGGTTTATGGCCCCTCATTACAGGTTTTGGGTTTAATGTGGAGCAGTTGAACCAAAGAGTGAGTTTTACCTCTCAGGTTGTTTGTTCCCAGTATTTAGTATTTCACAAAAAGCTAAAATTAGGGTGAGAAAAACGTGTCACAGAAGTGTCTGGTGAGCCCTCGTTTTTTTTCTTGGGACCCCTTAAGGAATCCAAACCACCAGGTCGTGAACCAATGTGCGATACCATATCATAGTGCTATTATTTTTAAAAAGTACTTTCAACAACCAACTTATTCAGCTAAAAAGGAATAAATTCAATCAGTTACAGTATGCTACCTGAAAGGAAGCCATGGCATGAATTTATTAGAAAATGCTGCCCTCTAATGCTGATTCAAAATATTGCAGTGATTGAAATTAAAGGCTCCATCAGTACATTTTCTATCAAAATGAAAAGTTTTCTCACACAGTCTAAGTATTTGAAGAGTTTTGCTTCTAGATCAAAATAATTATATTTCTCATCTGATCCTAACCAAAATAAAAGCGTATTTACTATCGTGTTTGCAACCTTTTAAGCATCTTAGAGTTTAATAGTGATAGTAAAGACCTGTCAACCAGTTTGGGAATCATAGGAAACTTTGGAAGTGAGGCTACCCTTTGGTTTAAAACGTATCCACTGTAATAACCCTGCAATACCAAATCATTTTGCGGTATGTTCATGTCATAATATATATATATATATATATATTAAAGAATAATATACACATTAAACAATCCTGTGTGCATATTATCTTTTTACTGTCACTTGCAATTTTAAGCAGGATGCATATGCAGTTTACAGATAAATCTGTTTCTCCATAGATTCACATAATCTACATATGTGATTAGAGAACCTTATTATTTATAAAATGTGGTCAGGGTTCTTTGAACTGTGACTCAGTAAATAGTAATAGAGGTACTCAAGTACCAAGTACTCACATACTATAGTACTATACTACTTAGTTGCATTCCACTGGGCAGGATAATGTTCTTTCTGGCCTTTTTAAATATACAAAAAAGAAAACATCTATGTGACATGTCTGTATTACACAATTAGTGAAATCAAACTTCAGATGTTTTAGATTCTCACCATCAAGCAATACCACCAGGGAGCAGTAAGATCGGTCCCAAATTCATTCTGCAGCGTGACAGTGACCTGAAACATACAATCATAAAGAACTATCGTCAGACACAAGGAGAACTAGGAGTCCTGCAACAGATGTCTGGCCCCCACAGAGCCCTGATCTCAACATCATGGAATCAGTCTGGGATCACATGAAGAGACAGAAGACACTAAGACAGCCAAAATCCACAGAAGAACTGTGGCAGGTTCTCCAAGATGCTTGGAACAACCTACCTGCCAAGTACCTGGGAAACTGTGCGCAGGTGAACGGAGGAGAACTGGCGCTGTTTTAAAGGCAAAGGGTGATCTCACCAAATTCAGTTCAATTCAAATTTATTTTTACAGCGGCAAATCACAGCATACATTATAGTTTACATAGTAAGATGAAGACTTTACATTACTATAGAGAGTAACCCAACAGTTCCTACCATGAGCAAGCACTTGGCAACAGTGGAGAGGAAAAACTCCCTTTTAACAGGAAGAGACCTCCAACAGAACCAGACTCAGGGTGGCCCGTTTTCTGCCGGAACCGGTTGAGACGAGAGAAGTAGGGGATAGAGGAGAAAGGGGAGAGAGGGGTAGAGAGAAGAGAGAGAGAGACCAGGAACAGCTGTATATTCTGTTGTATTTAAGCTCTGTCAGACCGGTTGTTATATATAACAGTGATATGTATAGGTCTTATAATGTTATTAACAACAACAGCAGCAATGATAGCAGCATCAATTCATAATATTAATACTACCACTAACAACAACAACAACAACAACAACAATAATTATAATAATATCAAGACAGATTTGATTTGGTTTCTTTTCTGTTTACTGCATTCTGCGTGAAGTTAACTGATAAATAAAAAACATTCATGGCACTGTTTTTTAAAGCATCCTCAAATTACAGCATTTTTTCAAAAGTGCCAAAAACTTTTCCACAGTACTGCATATGAATTTTAATGACAAAAAACACTACACCCACCTAATTGTTACTTTTCGACATATTTTTTTGTGACCAAAGATTTCTAATTTATGGGATTGGATTAAAATTTATATCCTTTAACTGGACTCTGGGTAAATCAGCTCCAACTTTAGTGGACTACAGTGGTAAAAAGTTCAAAATATTTCCAATGATCTAGGAGCCATACAGTTTTACAGTTGAGTTCAGTGAATCCTGAAACTGAAAGAGCAGCATCTAACCCCAGAATTCAGTGACAATTGGCCCTTCGATGTCTTGACCACAGCAGTGAGAGTGTGAGTTTTGTTGTGACAAAATTGTCCTGAGCTTGTAAGCTTCAGTTAGGCTTCTGGCCAGACATTTGTTCTGGCTCCTCTTTGGGAATCCTCATTACCAGCATTCTCAAAGTGGCCATCACAAAAGAGCATCCGTCCGGAGGTACGAAAGCTACAAAATAGCCCTATAAACTGAATAGAACTGTCTTAGTGGCCATTTCCTTGCCTTGGGTGGTAAATCACAGTGTTTGTTGCAGGGAGGTTTATGTTGTTTGTGCACAATCTGCCACCACTTCAAAGCTGTGGGAGGGGACCGAAAGAGGGGGGAAGGAGGGTGTTGTCTCCTTTCAGTGACTCACGGTCAACCTCAAAGGACCCGGTCTATAACATCCGGCCCAGGCATTTTGTTGGCTTAACTGGGAGATGTGATCAAGATGTTGTCATTATTGAGGTTTGAGAATTCAGCAGGTGGGAAAAAGTCTTTAAGACTTCAGATCCGAACTGAACTGCTCCTATCCCTAATTTTACTCTCCATACCATAGTGCAGGAAGAATTACAAGGCTGCTTGTCTCTGTGATGACTTTGTCTTGGGCTTTCCTTCATCTCCCCTCTGAGGACCATCAGAACGTAGCCCTGGTCACTTGAGGCCCAGACTGGTGACCGGAGATTGCAGCAGATACAGTGGCTGTCCTCAGCCAAAACCTCCCTGCAACAGCAACAGCTTGCTGAGTGAGCTGGCAGTATAGTAAGCCACAAATGCCCTGGCTTTTCTGACTCACGGCCCAGTCTGGCTCTCAGAGTCACGGTAGTGTGCGACACAGAGCCTATGGAAGAGCATCAGACGTCAACATACCCGGACCACTAATCACACACTAACAGTCTCTCTCAGGGGAGGAATCAGTGAGGGAGTTTTGTGATGTCTCCAAATGATCCAGTAAAAAGTTTCCCCTGCTGTTACGGTAAAGAGGAGTAACAAAATCACACATTAGAGAAAGGTTTACAGCTGGAGCCAGTGTTTTATTTTATAGAAGTAATAAATGTTCTTTTACTGTTTGTTCTGAGTTTAGATTCTCACTTAGATTTGTGTCAGGTGCATTACCTGTACTTAGCACTAGGAGGTACCAGTGATCTATTTTTGCCAGTGGTCAGGACAACTTTTTAAAACCACGAATAGAAAATTCTTTTCTGTGTGTTGCTTTGATATTCTAGTGATTTTTCTAGCCAGTATAGATAAAGACATCCTATATACTTTGTTTTTGCTAAAATACAGACACTGTACATATTCCTTCCAAATCAGTGATGACACAACATTCCTTCAGAGAGAGAGAAAGGGGGATGACATGCAACAAAAGTAATGGGCAGAACTCAAACTGGGATTCGAACTGCTGTTATATCGTAAACATATTTGACCTATAGGCCATGTACTACAGTATCCTGTAGGAGGTTGATTGTAACTGTACAGACTGTGTAATTTGACACAACCAGTCTGCAATGTTTCTCAGTCTTTGCTAATGAAAGCTTTGTGAGTTACCAGGGCTGGGTTAACCTGCTATCCTGGGCTAAATTGATCCATGCACTGTTATTGATCCCCTCATTACTTCCACTCTTTGTTAGTTGTGTATGTACCCTGTTACCTGTAAGTACTCAAGAAGCACAATTCACAAAGCAGGCTACACTCATTATATTTTGCCTTAAGGCCAAGAAACCAACCAGTATTCCTTTGCTGGAATAATACTATTTGCCCTAGTTTGATATGTACATATCAGTCTGTTGGAAGAACTGCCTCAAGGATGTCAGCATACTTCAGCAGAAAAAATTCTTGTCAGATGGTCGAACAGAATCAGACCCCTTCTACCACACCTTTCCCATGTTGATGGCAGCAGCTACAAATATACTCAAACCAACCACAAAGAGACACAAAATGACTACAAAGATGCACAAAGTGACCACAAACACATTCAAAATGACTAAAAATAAGTGCAAAACAATCACAGAGACACAAAAGGATTACAAAGAGAGGAAAAATGACTTCAAAGAGAAACAAAACAACCACAAAGCAAAATCATTAAGAATAGATGCAAATCAATCACAAAGAGACAAAAAACAACCACATAGATACGTAGAACAAAGAGATGCTTTTACATGTCTGTGCCCACGGGCCCATTGTCTCATAATCTGCCCATGGCCTCAGTGGTGCATATGACCAGCCAAGTTTGCAATTAATTAATTACCAAAAATCAACTGGGGCCCTGGCATATTCCCAAAACTACACCACAGTGTCCTTAATACTTTTTCGAAATCATCCTCTCTTTGTCTCCGTAACATATGTGTCTGTATTTATAATGACCTCTTTTGTCACATTCAGTTAGAATACATATCAGAATAGAGCATTAATTACATTTGATGAGGAGTTTTATTTTAGACCTTCTTTAACAAGATTACTGAAATATCTAGAGATAGATATAAATTGCCTTGTCACTGAACTTAACAGCAGATGAGGATATCAAACAAACACAATCATTGTTGATCAAACTGCAGCCAGTAGAGAATGACCTGCCTTGTATGTGAGAGACCTCCAAGCAATCTTCAGTGATCTCTGGTGCTGATATGAATGAGGAAAAGAAAGACACACATCTTCACCTAAGGCCATTTTAGCAACATCCGCTCAGTTCTTAGATTTTGATTTTTGCTGTGGTTGTTTGCCAATTTTCCTGACAGCAATGCAGGAAAGCATCTTGGTTGGTCTAAATTACAACATCCTGTTGTTCTTTGAGTAGAACAATCTGTTTGAAATTACACTAACCACTTTGGCACATTAACATAATTAACTTATCAGTTGACTGGTCTTCAAGGGTTTCTGCAAGATTTAGAGAGATTTAAAAGAGATACAGCTGATGAAATTTCAAGACCTTCAATGCATCTCTTCAGGTGACACCATGCTGTGTATTTTCATCATCGTGTTGTACTTCACTGTCTCATAAATCACCTAGTCATTGACCTATAAAGCACCTTTCATGGCCCGTTTTGCATCTGGTACTGCTGCTGCAGAGACGTGAGATCTCGGGCATGCGTTGAAGCTGTGCTCCCAGCTGCCGATGTTGAGATAAAACTCAGTGACTGTGTGCGTCACTCTCTTGTCATGGTACTTTGAATACTATCAGCTCTCTTTCAAGCTTGCCCAAACACAGAGGGCCAGTTTGAGGAACCCCAGGGAAGGATCAGGCCAAAATATGCAGGCGAGATCTAGATAGACATCACTGGTTTGGGCCTCGGAGAATAAAAGGACAGCAGATGAGAGGAAAGGAATAAACTGTCCCTCATCTCTCCATCTCTTGCCCATGTTGCTTGCTTTCAGTGTTCCTTTCTGTAACTCTTTCGGCTCTCTGTTTACCCCTGGCTCTTCAAATTTATTTTTTGGTCCAACCATCACTCCAAAACCCAAAGAGATCTAGTTTACAATGAAGAAAAAACAGAGAAAAACACCCACTGCCCATATCTGAGAAGCTTAAACAGAAAAACTTTTGGTATTCTTGCATGAAAAATTATTTAAACAACAAATCAGTTATCAAAAGTTTTTAATTTTGGGTTGGTCAATTATTGGATTAATATTTCAGGCTCTACTTAAATCATTAACTGCAGTAAAAGTAAAATGCCATAATGTAAAGATTCCCTTTCACAAGAGTCTTGCATTACAAGAAATTTACTAAGTTAAAAAAAAAAGTATAGTTAGAAAATAAAAACATACATAAAGCAAGTAAATGCAGAATGGCCCCTGTCCGTATTACATTATTATATATACATTATCACATTATTTGACTGTTACGTTTGATGCAAGAAACACTTAACCAGCATTTAAATGTTGTAGCTTGTTCAGGTGGAGCTAATTGTAACGCTTTATATGCTGTTGGAAAGTATAATCCTTTTTTTTTTTTTTTTTTTTACATCCTATGGTTTAATCTGTAAAAATGCATCATATTTTAGAAGTTGTTCATGTGTTTAATTTCTATAATCTTCATCTGTAAATTAGAGTTATCATGTAAATGTAGTTTATAAAGTAAAATATTTACCCATGAAATGTAAATGTAAATGTACTATAAAATGGAAATATTCAAGTAAAGTATAAGTACCTTAAAACTGTACATAAGTACTATACTTATGTAAAAGCACTTAATTACTTTCTACCATTGTTTCCAGCTCTATTTTATTTCATGATTTGGAGTTTAGCAGTAAAACATTGCTGCTACAAAAATAGCTCATCTTTAATACCAAAGTGTATTCTTGTAGCATTGTAAGCCTAGTAGTGTCTACTTTTCCAATCTGAACTTCATCTGAGAGCTTTCAGACACCTGTCCAAATGGTGTTACCTAAACACTATGCAGACGTATGAGATCAAGGCCATTCTTTTTTGACATACCTTCCTCCCTCTGTTCATTATAGTTGACCTGTGATATATTACACAGCAACCTCCATGACTGGCCAGCTTGATGAATCCTCTCAAGTGAAAGACCTGGCTGTTTTTCTCATATGACCAAACCATCTGAGAACCTCAAATGCTAAGACAGACAAGGAAATTGAACTTGGACTCTCTGCTTCCTACTTTTCTCTGAAATCTGCATTTTGTGGTCTCCAGGGGATCCGCTTGTTCTCTCTCAGATATGAGTCAGTTGCCATTACTGACCTCACCTTGGCTAAAGTTAAATGCAACCAAAGCTTATGGGGTAGGTGGGGGCTGGGGATTGAAATAAGGGGTTCATGTGTACCACATCTGAGAACTTTGATTATTCATGAGGAGTCTAATAAGAGAAAAAAGTCAGAAGTTGGGGAGTTTCCCCCTCTGTTCCTTGCTTTTGTTGTCGTGTCTCACTGCAGCTTTGGTGATTCAGGAAAAGGTGCTTTGATGTACCATTAAATGAGCTTACAAGTGACAGGGCAATGGGGTGGTGGGTAGTTGGTACAGTATCTTTCTCAGACAGGTGAATGATGATGAAAGACAACAGCCTCTGCATTGTCCTGAGGCTGTTGTCTTTCAACCAAAAAATGTTTTTACAGTAGGTCTGAAGGCCAGTTTCAGACCTACTGTAAAAACATTTTTTGGTATCTGAAGGAGTAACAAATGGGATTTGCTTCAAGAGCGCACTTAAAACCTCCAGAGTCAAAGTCCCAGGTGACCATCTTTAATGTCACACAGTGTCTTATGTATCAAATGTTTATGCCTGCATAGAGACGTTACTTAACTAATGTTGTCTGGGAAACATACACATTTGAAGTACATAGGTGGAAAAAACACGTGTGATTGATAGCTGAGAGAGATCACCCTGCAGTGACTGAAGCACTCCCTATTGATACATATCCACAAAGCAAACAGAAGCCTCCTATCACATTACCTAATCCCACATATACTGTGTTGTGTGTCACTAGGTATTTTAAGGACAAGAACTGAGAACAAAAGATCTTTTATAGTCCTGAAGCAGTTGCTTTAGAAAGCAAAGACATGTTATTCGCTTTAAAACATGAAGCTAAAGTGTAGGGGCAGCTATTGAAACTGAGTAAACAGGTCTTACACCATAACATGACCTGTAGGCCATAGGCATCTCTAATGTGAGTCAGCCAGACTGGGGCACTGTCTGGGACTTCATGTTATTCCCTAAGTGACCGTCTCAACTATCTTAACCCTGTTTACCTTGTCTCTACAGTGGCAGACAACTGTCCACTAAGCATGCAGGAGGGACATGGGACGCTGGATGCCCTAATTTAAGAATCTTAACACCTTCACTTGGCAGGATTCACTTAAAGTCGCTCACCTGAGTGGTGTGTGTGTGTGTGTGTGTGTGTGTGTGTGTGTGTGTGTGTGTGTGTGTGTGTGTGTGTGCCAATGGCTTGATGCCTATCCTATCTCATGTTTTATTTAAGCTTTAAAGGACCAGTATTCCACCAGTTTCCTCTCATGATATGTAGCCATGCAGATTTTATTGCACAGGTATTGAGATATCTGTCTGTGATATTTCTCCCACCACTCCAGTACAATGGAGGTGAATAGAATCTTATTTATGGACCTCACAGCATTGAAATACTACATTTAAAAAATCTAACAGTGGTATGTCTTTTCAGATACGATTTCCCTGTTATTCTGAATAATACACAGCCCAGCTGTCAACAGTTTATTTCATCAGTAGAAAGTAATTTCAATGAAAACTGTACATCTGAGGAATATTCAGTGTAGCATGAACATCTTTTCTCCAGGGCCATGTTACTGATGAATTTTTAAAATGTTTCTTTTTTTTTTCTAACTTTTTCTGAATTCACTCAAGATTCTCTTGAATCTCTCGAATGAATTTCCTAAGATTATTATTGTCAGTTGCTTTAAAGAGATAAGCTTTAGACGACCTGGCTGTGAGTGAGTGGAATGGGACCGCAATCAGGAAACAAAAAGTACGACTCCTGGAGAGGTACACTGTGTTTCCATCTTGTTTTACTTTAAATCCATTAAACAGTTCATCTGTAACATGCTTAAATGTAGTTAGCAAACTGACTGTAATGTTTGTTACACAGCAATATCTATCTAAAGCTCGCTAACATTAGCTAACATTAGCCACCATTAGCTTCTGGTCATACCAGACCAAGTGAAGTTGTAGCAGCAAAACTTCTCAGTCTGTTGAATTGACAAAAGGTGTGTTTCATTGCTTATGAATAGAACTTTTCATTTGTAAGAGGGATGTTCCAATTTATTTTCTTTTAAAAGTTACATGGTCTTTATAATTCTGTGAGCACAATTTCACAGAGAAGAACATCAGTTCCATTCAACTCCATTGTATAGGTTAGGGAGAAGAAAGCTTAGAGACAAATATATCAAAACCTAGAAGAGAGATCAAATCTAAACTTTCTGCATGGCTAGATACCACTAGAGGTAAGTCACAAAGTATGTGTTTTTGTTATTTGGGTGAACAGAGTTACAAAGAAGGAGGAGCTACTCTGGTTTCTTTTTACTCTGGTAGTAAGTAAGAGTAAAAGTTCCATTCATTTTTCCTGTAGACAATGTAACGTGACTCACAATCTGAGCAGGTCTGCGACTTGGATTGGGATGGAACTCTGGTTGAAACATTAGTCCAAAGGATAAACAACTGCGTTAAAAAATGTGTTTCTTTGATTAAAAAGTCAAAGGTTTAAAATGTGGACATAAAAACTTCAGGGGAGAAGTTAGCTATTACTCTCAAGGTATATTTGCTGTATATAAGAAACATCCAAACACCAAGCTTAAAATCTGTAATGTGTGCCGCTTATGGCGGATGGAAGCTGAAGATTACAGTGCTGAAATAACTGAGGATACAATCTGAAGCTCAAATCAGTTCACTTTTGATTTCTGGGTCATTTTCTAATTTGAATTCAGGAATTATGACACAATGCACATGGTTTGACAACTGCATCTGATGATAACTGCGCGATTTTTGAATTTGGCAAGGGCTGCTGAGGCTCATTGGGGGAAGTATTTAGAGCCATCTGCCACACCAAAAGGATAGACAAAACATGAGTTCTGGGAAAGAAAGTTTAAATCCTAATTAATCATTAATGGGGGGCCAAAGCATAAACCTACTGTATATGATTGTTACGTTGTTCAGGAGAGTCTCGTATTCCTACGTTAAGTACCGCTGAGGATATCGTCAAAAGGAAAGATTTAAATGGTAATACAGAATGGGGACCTTTCACATACTGTACTGGTGGAACTGGGTGTCAGAAGATGACTCTCTCAAGGGCACACCAACATTAGTTAGAAAATGCAAAGTCCTCCCTGTAAGTAGGATGGATCTGAGCCACTGAATAATTCAACATGGCACGCAAGTGAATGAAACCGAAGCCCTCTTGCTACCCAGAAAGCTGCCCTGTATTAGAACTACAAGTGTAATCACAGTAATCTGACTGAATCCAATTATAGCACTACCAGAGTCTAGACAGCGTGATCTCTGCAGTTCTTTAAACTTTCTACTCATAATGAAATCAGTGTATTATATACCATTCTATTTTTCCCACACGTACAAACAGAAGCCCAGAGGTTATTGCCACCACACACACACACACACACACACACTCACACACTCACACACACACACACACACACACACGACCACACACAGCTAACCCCCATCCAAAAGTCCACCAAAATCAAACCACAGCATAACCCTACATGATAAAGGACAGCGTGGACAGAGGATTTTTGATCTCTCTAAAAATAAAGCATAAGAGATGAATGAGTGGAAACTGTCTCACTAAGCTGAATTTTATTGTGTATGTCCATGGTTTGCATTCATTTACCGACTCTGTTTTGCTTTTCAACTTTCCCCCTCCATATCCTAGCAGTATGCCCTCTTATTTCTCATCAAAGTAGATTGATTGTGCTTAATAGTCTACTTTATGAGGCAGGACATGTTCCAGACAAACACGTGGATTAGAGCGCACAGGGACACATTGTATTTGTAGCACAGGCAGATGAAAATGTTTTTCTGGATTTTCTATGCAAAACTGAAGTTAAAACTGTCATCATGAACATGAGTTGACATGTCCTTGTGTGTTTTCATCAATGATGAGGATGCCGCTGTCCTTAAATGGAGGGCATCAGCACCACTACAGTGAAAAATGTAGCACAAGTAAAAACAATACCAATGACAAAGTGTCCTCAGAGAGAGGGTCTAATATCTGATGTAAAACATCAATCAATTGCAGAGCTTATGTACTCATTTATAAAATGGATATGATACTCCAGTTTTTGCTCTGCTGGACGTGGGGCATGAGGATTATGATGTTTGTAGGTTGATGTGTTGGTCATTAAGTCCACACTTTGGTTCAGAACACGATATCATCACAGCTACTGGCCACACTTGTGTGTTCATGGTCCACAAAGAACTATTCTTATAATTTTTGTGACCCCTGAATACCATCAGGTCAAAGTTTTCAACTGAGAGACACTTTGGTTCCTGGTATTTTGAAAACCTTTGGTTACATCCAAGATATTTAAAATTATGACCCCATGGCTGGTTCTATTTGTCATTATAACACTGTACTCACCAATGGAATTGCTGAGATCTCATAACACAGTGACATCACTTAAATAGGTCCAACAGCTAAAGAAACACATGAACAAACCCCCAGGTTAGCCACAGGAGAATGGTAAAGTTGTCGATCATAAACATCGAGACAGTGTCCAGGGTTAACTTTGACCAACCATACATACCACTCGAAATTTATGAGTGCAATGAAGGATTATTTACATAATGACAGTGGTTACTTTTGGTTTTACCACCAAATAAAGCGGTGCTAACTGTTGGTGTGTTGCTATGATAGATCATATTTTACCTTTAAGGTGTGTTCAGACTCAACGCTATGCAAAATTTTGGCTCTAGTTTTTGCAGCTTGTGTTTATTTTTCCCAAACAACGAAAGTACCAAATGTAGAGTAGCTAGCTAGCAATGTGCGCACAGACTCCATGTGTAGACTGTGTCTGTGTGTGTTTTTGTACGTAGCCAATAACTGATGTCAGAACTCTCAAGGAATTCCAGTTGTTATTACCCTTCAGTCTTTCTCCTTTTTCTTTAGCATTAGAATGAGTGCAAATTTTTGCTCAAGGTAAACAGTTTTAATGTGTTCACCTCAATTCTCCATACCTAGAGCAAACGTGCTTCAATTTGTGCCTACTAGCATCTTTCTTTCAGCTTTATATGCATTTGCACCATGTATACAGTTTGCTTCCTATATAGTCCAAACACACAAAATCCTCAGTATGTCTTTTGTCCAATACATTTGCGCTGTTAACATGCTACCATCCACTGTTATTTTCACAAAAAAACACTGTATCAGAACAGTAGTCTAGATACAGCAGTTTACAACTGATGCTACTGGATATTAAAGGGTAGACCCAATCTTTCTACACAGGAGCCTTTTGTTCCTCCACCAAAAGATTGCTGATAGTAATCTATGGTTTCTCTACCATAGATAACCTTTGGAGACCTGTTGAATATTTTCTTTAACGGAGGAGCCCAGTAGTGCCTCTTGACCCCCACTGTATCTTAGAAAAGCCCTTTCACATGCACCTATGTTTTGGAGTGTTGTACTAAAGAAGCAAGTTAGTTCAGGTAGACAACCTGGTTGCACTTCTATGCCCAAAAATGAAATACTTTAGTCATTGTACCATGTATCCAACACACACTTTGCAAGGGTGGTGTATTTAAGACCTCAGTTCTTTGTGTTCATTCCCTTAATGTGTCCTGCTTCCTGCTGCACTCCCCACTTGAAAACTCTACTTTAACTACTATAATCACTTGCTGCTACTGCTGCAACTGCTGCTGCTGTTGAAATAGCATGCCATTAGCTCCACCTCCACCCCAACATCCACCTAGAGTGTAATTATTATCGTTACTTCCCAGTCTTTGCTGGACTGAATTTGGTGTATTTTTGCAGGGAGTGACAAGGTGATGGCCTAGATGCCAAATACCAGTTAAAATTCTGCATACACATAATCTTTTGCTCCACACGAGACGGCTGACCAAAAGCCAGATGAAGGGCTTGGACATCCCTCAGTGGTCTCTCTCCACATGCACATGTTGCAGAGCACTGAAGTACCACTTGATTTGAAGTGCTAAGCATATCTGGAGGCCTGCCAAAGGAGCGCTCCAATTGCAGTGTTGGCATAGCTCTTTCTCATCCTTCACCTGCTATCTATTGGCTCTGTGCTGGTGACTCTGGGGCAATGCAGCGTTGTTTCTCCACCACAGTCATTTTTGCCCTAGGCTAGTACTTTTTGGAACCTATGAGGTTTGGTTGAAAATTATAATGGGGGCCCTTGTGGTATCCTCTTGTTAAGAGTGGTTATTTAAAGAGATTTTAGGTGACAGTCCCATCCATTATGGATACATGACTTTTCATCTTGCCAGAGGCAAAATCCTCACGGATAAAATTAAGATATGTATGCCAATCAATATGAAAATATGATTTTTTGTTTTTTAATTCTTTGTTAGAGTGCATTGTTTTTTTTCCAAAAGCAATACATTCTGTGTCTTTGTTCCACTCGTGTGAGAAGCCAGAAAGGTCTCTGTTGTGAAACAGTGCTCAGCTTATTTCTCCTATAATGTGATAATTTGGCTCCTTGTTACTTGTGTCCCTCTGTAGTATCAATAACATGTGAATTATAAAGGCATTGTTCTGTGTTTTGGTCATGATGCGACACATATTTCAGATTTCAATATACAGCAACTCCTCAGAGGGATGTGTCATGGTAGTGTGTATTACCCCCCTGAGGAAAGGCAGGTATAAGTTTTCACACACACAAACACAGACTCATGCATGCACGCTTTCATTGTATTCACTCATATACACCAACATGTATGCATGGGCGCACACACACACACACACACGCACGCACGCACGCACACACACACACACACACACACACACACACACACACACACACACACACACACACACACACACACACACACACACACACACACAGACATACTTGTACTTCTATCTTTGTGAGGACATTCATTGACATAATGTATTCCCTAGCTCACCATAACATATAAATAACTAACCCAAACCCTTACCCTAACCTAGACCTAATTCTACTCTGAACCTTCATTGAAAAAGTTCAGCAGCAACGTGTGTTTCCAGGAACACTTTCTACAACGTTCTACTGAAGAAATAGTTCCCATGAAAACAATAGACAACATTTTTTCTGGATTAACCAGAGTAAGAGGACCTCGATTTTGAAAAGAGATCTTGATTTTGAATTTTTTATGTCGATTTGCAATACTTTGAGAGCATGAAAACACACTTCCATTTATCTCCACAGAATATGCAGGGAAAAACATCTCAAAACCTGGAGAAAAAAAACAATAAAAATATCTGCAAATCATTTATCTTATGATCTTTTGTTAGTTGCAGGTAGTCAAGTCACAGAATGCCATAAGGGGCTTTACAATCCATACAGCATATGGCACCCTCTATCTTTAGACCCCTGATTCGGATAAGGAAAAACTCCCCCCAGAAGAACCCTTCAGCAGAGGAAAAGATAGATGCTATAGATGTTAAATGTATAGAAAAGACCAAAAATAACAAAATTACAGTAAAAAAAAAAAAAAAAATCACGATAAGAAAATTATAGATAGATTGTAAATATGTATTAAGAAGATGATCCAGGCGGGTGTATGATAGAAAAGCTACAGGTTCTTTGGATAAAAGTGTCAAGCAAAAAGCAAATGCCTTGTAATACTTGCAAAACCTTTAATATGCACATGCATAAATAATGTGCATAGATCACAAAGCAGTACACAAGATGATAATTTATATATTCTTATATTCATACATAGAACACAAAATGCTAATTCATATACTAATGATCTCACAAAAAAGCATGCTAAGATTTCAGATGTCTTTCAAATTTAAAAGAAAATGTACTTTCTGAATGGAATTTAAAGTGAACTGTTCTCAAACTTGGTCATTGTGATTCCTGCTGATGTCCAGGTGGTTAAAGAGTAATCCAGCCTTGTGAGGAGAGAGAGTGCAGGCGTCGTATGTCGTCTGGACAGCATCCTTGGGACTGGCAGCTCTGCACGGCAGGTCCAGACAGACCTAGAGAGGGGATTTGGTCAGGCAGCAGTGGGAAACTGGGGCACACTGGGATCCATGGTCCTCAGAGTGGAGTCTGGGACTTATTGAATAAGTCGTGATTGACCCAGCGATGGTTACTGCTACGACCCATTAGTCCAGCTGCAGCTGGTTGTGTGCAGATACTGGGTATCAGTTGTTGTGCTGGCAGCTGTCAGTTAGCCACCACCTGCCTTTGTGCTGGATTGGCTTCTATACTGGCTGTGTGGCAGGTCTTTGGACTGTGAGTGTGGGGACAGGTTATATACTTTACATGACTGGAACACCAGATTTCAAAAGGATGATTTTTAAAAATGTATTCTTCAACTTCCATGGATTAGGAGAATCATTGGAGCACCAGCATGTACATGTCCAACACATATCTGTGGTGAGTGGAATTCATTAGCCAACAACATGTCCAGTCTCTGAAAAGTGTTTATTTATAACTGACAAAAATAGCACAATCTAAAACCCATTAGGCTGAACGTGAAAGTATCCCAGTAGATTGTCCTTTAACATTGTAATATTCTTGCATGATATAATTGTCTAAGACTTGCTTGTGTTTGTTGTTACTACTGCTGTGGCACTAAATGTAAGTCAGATTTTTCATAATCAGGGTTTAGTATTGCAATGTGTTTGCATGAGTATGTACTCATGTAGCCACTACCTTGATACTGCAGGGAAATTATAGGAATGAGAGGCCAAATAATCACATTATAGGAGATATAAGCTGCTTACTGTTGCACGTCTAAGACTTTTCTAGCCTCTTATGATTGGAACACACACAGAATAAGATGCTGTTATTGGACAAAAACACTAAACTGTCTGTCATACTTTTTAAAAAAATATCATAAATATCCTCTCGGCTTGACCAGTAGCACAGCAGGTGCTGTATATATCCCCTTATTACCTAGCCTTAGTTGATTGCTTGTAATGCCTGAGTGCATAGGGCTGAAGGCGTGCGCTGGTGTCAGTGGGAATGCCCTCTTAATGGGGACAGCAATCAGGCAGTCGTCGCCACTGAGCCAAATGAAAACACGTTGGAAACATGCAGCATGTCAGAGGCTCATTAAGGACCGGAGCAGCGTTTATAACACTGCTGAGAGGAACAGTAAATCACTGTGCTCCCCTAGAGCGGTGAGTGGAAGGAGTAATGCCCTCTTAAATGCACTGGTCACCATTCTACACTCACCACTCTCCTCTCTCTCTCTCTCTCTCTCTCTCTCTCTCTCTGTGTGTGTGTTCAGTAGTACCAGTAGCAGAGGCCCCATTTCTTACCGTTTTTATGTTTAAAGGTCCCCTTAAGAATAAGATGTCCAATGATCAGGGGTTATGATGAATGTGATCCATATAATCATGCACGTACTATGTGTGTGCGTAGTCACTGCCCCTGGCTAAGAAATGGAATTAGCAACATAACAGTCTGTAAAACCACAACTTGCGGTCAGCCTGTGGCTAGTGGTTAGCTAAGTTCAGATAAGTTATGAGAGCTGTTTACATCTTTACACCTAACAATTGGCAAGAAAGTGAATATGCATATTTCCCAAAAGTCAGACTAACCAGAATCTTGTAAAAAAAAAAAAAAAAAAAAAAAATATATATATATATATATATATGTATGCTTTTGTATACTTACATATTTGTTTTCAGTTCAGATCAGAATCAAAATAAGCTTTAATTGGCCAAGTATGTTTGAGCATAGAAGGAATTTGACTGATTGAATGGACTTACACACAATACACAGTACCAGTAACAACTTCCAGGCAGATACACATGGAAATACAGCAGAAAAAGGGACAAGGCAGTATGGTGCTTCAGCTTAAAACATTGTCCCATCATGTTTTTTTTTTTAATCTATTAAAATTGAAAACAAAGCTCAATTTAATAACTGATGTTTTAGTAATAGGAAATATTACATTATAATCAAAGTTTTATCAAAGCTTTTAATGTAATTTGATCCTGCAAAAGATTTGTATAATAATTTCAAATTTCAATATATTATTTTCACTGTTTCATGTAATAAGAATAGCTTTGAGTTAATATGGAAAAGAAAAAAGAAAAAACCATCTGCAACACAAATTTTGTAATAAAATGTGAATTCAACTTAGACCAAATAAAGAGCACCACCAAAGATAAAAAAACATAACAAATTCTCATTCTTGTTGTGACCAATCACCTACTTTTTACAGCCTGTACATAATATCATCTATCTAACTCTGCTTCATCAAATCTTTTATATGAAGCATTACCAGAGGAAACAGTCTAGACTGGAAAACGTGAACGCATCAATTCATGACATTAGCTCTTGATTAACTCTTACAATTAGATAGCCATCAGCAGGACTGGGGCCCTGCTACAAACCAAATGGGATAGCAGACACACAGGCAGAGTGAATTGTGTCATTGTAAGACTGATAATGGCTGCCTTCTTACACACATTAAATGCAAGTCAGGGGGGCCCTTGAGGCCCCTGGTGGCCTGTTTTTGCACGAGGTAAAATGCCTTCCATTCAATACGGTATGGGCAGCACCGCTGAACATTTATGGAGGTTGTTTAAACAGCCATTAACTGCAGATTAAATGAGATCTGTGCCCCGGGCTTCGAAGAATCTGCCGTTCAAATCCTGCATACACACACATACACAAATAAGAGCATGCAAGCGCATTGGAACAAGCACACGCACACTCACCCAAGCACACATGAATTTACAAGTCAGCAGTCATGCACACACAGATGCATGAATGATATAGACATGTTGACAGAGACACACACGTGATTATGTATGTACATGGCATGGACATACATAATCACACGCGGACATCTGAAGAATAAGCTGCTACGTGTGTGCATGGACACAAACATGTAGATCATTCACACGATTCCTAGCACCCCTGTGTTCACCTTGAGCATTACTGCTGGAGTTTAGGCCTGGCCCATCATGTGTAACCCAAATTTTGGATTCTAATGGCTCCCTGATGTATTGTTAATGTATCTAATAGGGAAGATATTTGGGATTAGGCGGATACTGAAAGTTTGTCACCTCATAGACAAAAGTATTATCTTGCATCTTATCTCAACAAAATATAGGAAAACCATCAGTGTTTTTTTCATACTTTCTCAAACTCATTTTACACAATGGACCCATTTCCTCAACCACATTTCCTAAGATGGAGCTGACCTGAACTACTCCCAATTTGATGACCCAAGATTTCAACAGGGAGACTGAAATGGTAGCTTACAGTATTAAATCATACACAAATCATACAGACCTGCCATACAGTGGCTCAGATGATTGTGCAGCATTTACTTAAAAGAAATATAATAATCTATAGCCAACTTTACATTTAATTACAATGTTTAATTACAATTAAAATTTGGAATTGGTAAACACAAAAGGTTCATTCATTCAAATAGTCTTGTGCTGTGCTTGCTGACAGTTCTTTTCCCAAAATAGAGAGACATGTGCTGCCTTGGCTCAGTCAAAGCCCAGGAATAAGAATGGGGATGTCCTCTTCCTTGTTAGCTAGTTAGCTACCTCTCTACATTCATGAAAAAAAGTAACAGAAAATGGTGACAAGCTTGAATGAGATTGATGCACCTGTATGTGCTTGCTGTTTGTGGACTTACAGAAATAACATCTCTGAAATCAATATAATTAATTCATCATTATGAAAAATGTGAACTACTCCTAAAAACCATTCTGTGTGGACTGAAAATGACTTTGGTGGGACAGATATGTCCTTTGCTACTGATTGATTAGGGCAAAACAAAACAGTAGTAGTAGTAATAGTAGAGAAAAGTAAGAAATAAAATATCAGGACAAAATAATAAAAATGTCAGGATAAATGAATGAAGTAAAACAAAATGGTAATTCAGCCTAATCATCAGACTAGTATGAAGTTGGGATTGCTTCATGGCCAATATAGGCAGGAGTAGAGTTTAGGTTCAAAATCGCAGCATTTCATTGATCCCAATCCAATATAAAATATTTTTATCTAATCTGAATCCTTTCAAATCCCTTATCAAATCTTATTAGATTTAGATTTCAACATTTTTAAGTGAAGGTTTAAATGAATAAAATTCAATGGTTCAGAGGTTTACATATATAATCTAAACAATGTAAACGCAAAGTCCACTTATGAGTGGCGTTACACTGTGGTGTTTCTTGTCCCTCACTAATGATCTTTGGCTCAGCTTGCACAAAGCATGTTAAAAAGCCAAAAAATCATTTAATTATGCTTCGCTCTCAGGAAAGGATATTAGCGGGGAAGAACACTGAAGTGCCACTTCATTACATATTAGAGGGAAAGAGCAAAAATGTTTCCACATGATAAAAAATGTAAACCGGGTGGCATTTCCAATTTTCAGCAAATTAGTTTTGTGTGACTGGAGTTTTTGGGAGATACAGAATTGTTTAATTGTCATGTTGGGCTTTCCGGTCAGCAGTGGAAAATTTTATCTTGACCTAAGTAGAGCAAAAAACATGCTGTATATTCTGTATCAACCACTCATTAACTCATCATATGTCAACTCTTTTTCACTGCACAATCCTCATGTGCACAAATCTGACCATGAGCTTGAGGGGTTGCCTATTCTTCGACATGGTGCAACCCTTTTCTATCCACATTGGAGAGTTTGGTGAAAAAAGGTTTTACCTCAATGTATATCAAAAGAATATACATAGGTATTCAGACAGCATTTTGAAGGGCCAAGTTATTACTGTGTCCTGTTTTTCACTTGCCCTTTCCTGGCTTATCTGGTCTTGAAATCTCTGTCTGAGTGGACGAGACCTGGCACTGTGTAAAGGATGCGGCTGTGACCGAGATTAATTTTGTCGGTCCTTCCCACTGTCTCGCTCTCCTCCCAGACACAGCCGTGACATAAGGTTGAAGCTGTGCCTGAAGCTAAGTGTTGCACACTTGTCCTGGCTAATATGGAGTTAGCCTCCTTTCGTCACTCTGTAATTAGTAGTGGAGGTAGGCTCGAAGACGTGGGACGTGGGAAGGAAAAGCCATGAGGTCACGGGCTGGTGTTGGGTCACTGTCAGGGTCAGAGACTTGTTAATGAAGCAAGGATACTTTGACTGTATTGAGTTAGTTGACCTGTGGAAAGAATAGAAAGTGGTTGGATTTGGACTCAACACAGGAAAAAAAAAAAATCATGGGTCAAAATTAAAAATACACCAACAAGTCTACTTTAAATTAACCTTAAACATTATTTCCATAATCTTTACATGAATCATCTCAAATGCATCAATGAAAATACATTTTGTAATTGCTGTGTTTTATTTTCATTCTCTGGGCTAGTGTTTGAGAAATGGAAATAAGCTTGCTCACAGTTTAATTGGCACCGCACACAGTTGGCTCGTTGTTGTTTTGGTGTTTTGTGTGGGCCGGGGCCAGGGTTCCTGCCACGGCGCTGGTGTGGACAGCTGGCCCGTCTGATCCCTGTAGTCTGCTCTTAAATTGGTTTTAGCAGCAGCACTAATAAAGCTGATTATCTGTGTGGCTCAAGGCCCCACTAACCCTGTGACACTCCTGGCAGCTGGTGGGATCGGGAGCATGGAAACCATGCATGCTGCAAAAAAGTTATATTATTAAGTAAGTTTATCACAAAACAGCTACACACTTTTCCTGAAAATAAACAGGAAAGGATTGTAAAGCTGGCACACCCAGCTAGTATTTGAAAAGAGACAGATACATTGTATTTTATGTAGCCATTTGTTTTCTTGAACTTTAAAAAGAAATCTAAGACCTTTATACTTTTAAACATGAAGCTCCCTCACTTTTTTTTTGTTTTTTTGGAGAGTACCATCAGCTCCTCCTCCCTCTTCTCAATTGCCAGCTAAGTATCGTCCCCTTCCTACCTCCTGTTCCCCCCATGGTTTTCCCTCTCTCCATTGTCCCTCCCTCCATTCCTCCTTCCCTTGCTCTTGGACACTCGTCACTCTCTGGGCAGCTGCTGCTAAACCCTCTCTGCTGCTTTTGCCCCCACCAAAACTCCAAACAGTGATCACCCCCGTCCTCACCCACACCCTTGTTACTTATTCCCACCTAACCCACTCTTTACATTTCGCATTTGATGCACACCCGAGCAAACACTCAGACAGTCACGTTTTGTTTTAGGCTGGCATGTACAGGTTATCTATTCATTTTCACATGTGCATGGTTTTGATCAGCGCGTTGTCCCTCTCTTGTCAGCCTGAATGCACATACTGTATGTGTAGTCCCATTGTTGAACCGGGGGGGGGGGGGGGGGTTGGGTTCTTTTCAGAGCCTAATTGTTTAATGTGCTATATGTGTACAAATGACTCACACAGCCTGTGTGAGGTGTAGGGCACGGAGACCTGGGTATTGGACTTTTTTCCCCTGCACCCAGAGAAAGCCGCGCAGACAGATTACAGTGTTTTAAGATTCAGATTGATTAGTGTGTGATGTTCTGTTGGGAGGGCAGTGGGTAGCAGGGTTATTTCAGTCAAATATGAGTCACATAATACTTGAAAGCAATATTCACACAGAGCATTCAAAAACAATGTGATTACTGTGAATTATTATCCAGATTATGGTAAAAGCTAGATTTAAGGCTTTTACATAATTTGCAGTAACCCCAACAAAAGGGAACATAGAAACAAGAAATAGGATTGTAATGTGAAAATTGAACTTAAAAAACCTTAAAGTTAGAATCCTTAAGCGTTCTACTATATTAAACCCATTTTTTGTGTTTTTTCAGCAATAGCACTGTGTTTCACACTGTGTAATTACTGACCTGTTACTAGCCCACTGGTCTAACATTTCAGCAGAGTATTCATATTCATATACCATGATGTGTAAGAAATTTGATTATTCAATTTGAGATAATTGAGTTAAAAAACACTGTTGGCTTTTTTTTTTTAGCAATGACACTGAATCCGCTCAGTTCATAGTTAATTTGGATGCATTGTGAACAGATACACAAATTGCTCATTTCCTGTTGCACTGCTGACAAAGCCACTCAAGGCATGATTGCTGCTCCAGAGGCCGATACATGTGTTATTCTGAATGGAACTCAGGGACCTGTATAATAAAAACTCTGTTCCCTTTACCACCAGTAAATGCAGATGTTGGCGAATAAACAAGGACTGACAGCTTAAGGGTTCCTCACTGAAGTTTATGCTACTATTAGTGCTATGGAGCACCATTTCTTTGAGAGGATCCTACAAAAGATCCAAAAATTGAAAGTTGGTGGCAATTAGATGCTTAGTAACATAGAAATACATCAGCAAAAGACAGGGAAGAAGGAGACTGCTTGCTAGCGAACATGTTCTGACATATTCAAACAAGATTACAGACGCTATTTTCCTGGCAGTGCAAACGGCCAGCACAAGTGGTGCTCTGATACTGTGGTAATTTTCCTGACCTTAGAACTTGGGACCAAGTGCAGAGCACACGGTGCACAGTTGGGAGGAGAAGCGCAAACAGGCGGGACGTTCAGCCAATTTAGGCAGCTCAAAGCGAGCTGTTGCTTCCTTTCCAAATCTGGTTAAAAATGTTTCAGCATCAATCTGCTGCCATGTTGGTGACTTTATCAACAAAAGCAAACTAAATACCGGGAGAAAATACGCAGCATGATGGAATAATACTTAAAATGTGTATAAACCATTTTAATAAATCACTCCAACGCATCTAGAATCATTTAAACCAGCACAAAAACATAACATTAATGTTTTTAAAGCAGGAACTTGCTGTAAATTAGGAGTTATTCTTCCAGTATCATCTTCCACAGCTGTTCTAAAATGTATGAAAAGCTTCTCCTTCATTTCATTAAATCCCTGCAGCATCTGAAGGCAGCAGGACACACATGTCGATAAACCTGCACCCTCTGATTTGAGAAGTGCCGTTCCAGAGCACAGTGCCCTGACGCACGGCTGTCTACTGTGTTGACCTTCATTAAATCACTTTTAAATAACACCTGGCTGCTGCAGAGTAACCCTATACAATACTACTCACATCAGACTGGTCAGTTATGACTCTGTATTCTGTTGTTGAAGTGGGAGATGTGGATGACAGCGGCTCATCAATCCTGTGTGTCAGTGCCTCCTTTCCAACTTTCTTTTTGGCACATGTAGAATTTCACGTTTTATTCTTGAAATGTATTACGGTGCCAACGCTGTTGTGTCTAATTTTACACTTTGATGTAACCATTAATGATGTGAGATACAGTGGAAATAAAACTTAGATAGCGTGAGTTTGATGTGGTCAGAGAAACGGCTTCATCAACATTTGTTATTATTTATTTCCATCATCATTGCACAAGACAGACACCATTTGCCTCTGGCTGCTGATTTGAGATGCTGTGTGTTCAGATCATGATGTTCTGCACCATCCACACATCAATATAATTTCCCGGAGAATCCTGTTTACATTTCTGTATCTGTTGTCATCATGGGGTACTGTGACTGCCACAGCTGTTTGAGAGCAATAAGATCACACCCTCCGATTTATATCTCTATCTCAGCCAGCCTTCTGTACTTTGTGCTTCTGTACCTACATGGAAATAAATAGCAGGTGCACTTGGAGATGCCCACACTGTCTGTGCACACAAGATCTAGCACCTTGTGCTTGTCATTGCACTTTAAAGGTAAAAAAATGCCCTCAGTCTACAGTGATGCTAGTTCGAGATTGCCCCCCTGTAAAAATCGACCCCATATGTCGTCTGTGCAAGCAGCTTATTATGACCCACACTTACTTTTTTATTGTTAAGCAAAATGTATGGTAGGTTGTCCAACAGTTGTGGACATATTTCAATCTGGACCAAAGTGGTGGACCGACTGACTAACAGACCAACATTGCCATCCCTAAAGCGATGCCGCTATCATGGCTGAAAATTGCCAACAATTTTTCAGCCTCAAGGACACATGCTTTACAATGGTGATATGTTTGGTGAGACACAAGAAAACTCCATAAAGGTACCTTTAAGGATTATAGCTTTACTACAAGCTATATTACTGATCTTTGTTGCATTCTGAACAATTGAATCCAATTACATTAATTTGGCATATGGTTTTATTGAAAGAGGCTTACAATTAACTGTTGGCCCAAAAAGTGGGTTGTATTGTCCCATGACTGCTAATCATAACCACACACTTTTTGAATAAATGCCAACTATAATAATAATATTACTGTCTACAGCCAGACTATGTTATACATAAAGCATAAATTTAAAAACTAACTAGTATCTAAGGTCTGTAAATCAGACATACTTATTGATTACTTAACACTTAAATGTTTATATGACAGTCGAAATAATTATAATATTTCCTTATGCTGATGTGGTTGTTGATCAGCGTAAACTCTGTTTTTGACCAAAGTCCAACCTCTCAAAAGTTGATAAAGGTCAAAGATTGTGTAATAACAATTTGCTGAATTTGCTAGAATGAACACTTAAAATTATGGATTAATAACTCCATTTAGGTAACAACAGAGAATGTGTGATCCTTGTAAAGTCCTGCTTGTATGGCTTACACCCCTGGGAAGAGTGTTTGGCTGCTGAATGGGTGTCTTTGAATCACTATCCCTGCTCCCATGAGCATTGCCATTTCTCTGGTTTCACTTGCTGGGAGCAGCTTGCTTGAATTGGCTGAGGGCCCGGGGCTTCCTATAGGCCCTAAACTCAACAAAGCTTTTATGACACAGGCAGTTTCGGTTGCTCCACAGATAAAGAAGGGGAATTATCATGGCAGAAAACATTTCCTGCAGCAGAGATCTGTAAACATACAAAGGATTTTTGTCTCTGTTTTAATAACAGATCCACTTGAAAAATGGGTTTTCTTTATCAGTTACTGTGCCACTCATCTGTAGAAAATAACACTGTCTCCTTTCTGAGTGTTGTGATTTCAAAGTCGCCTTTGAGGCATCTCATAACATGCCTCAATATATTCACATTTTATATGTTTAATTTATATGTTTATTTAATCAAAATTTTGTTTAATCAAAACTTTCACTGTATATATTCACCTTGGAGTGAGCCAGTTGAGGTGGTTTTGGATCTTTTAGGATACATACTGGATACCTACCTCTGGAGGTATTCTGGGCACATCTCAACTGGGAGGAGACCCTGGGGCAAACCCAGGACGCATTATATATATATATATATATAATATATTGGACATCCCATCTGGCCTGGGAACGCCTCAGGATCGCCTAGGAAGGGCTGGTAGATGGCACCGGGGAGAGAGACGTATGGGCTGCCTTACTTGACACAAATAAGTTGCGGGAAAATGGATGTGGCTGCTTTTTGTTGAAAGCGCGCAAGTTTCTGCCCCAAGATTTCAAGTACCTTTGGTCTTGTTCAGAAAAAGTTCCTGATATACATGAAAATTTCAGAATACAGCAAGGCAGAGAACAGATATCTGTGCTTTTCTACCTGGGGTGTTAGTGCACATCTATGTGTCCTGCACATGTGCAATAGGCATGGAAAGGTTACATGATTTGGGTTAAAAATGGAACAGTCTTCATTTATTGTGATAAGCTCTGATTGGTGACCAGAAGAATAAGATAAATCAGATTCATTCACAGGCTGTTTGCGTTCACATTTAGAAAAGATTATCAGAATGGAATTCAGAATGCACGCTTCTTTGCATAGAAATTGACCATTTGAGGAGGTTCAGGCATCTGATCAGGATGCCTCCTGGCAGCCTCACTGAGGAAGATGCCAGAGCAGACCCAAAATATGCTAAAAGGATTACATATTCTGCCTGGTCTGAGAATCCCTTGTTATCACCCAGAGGGAGCTGGAGGAGGTGGCTGGGGAGGACATCTAGGCTCCCGTGCTGAGCCTGCAACCATTGTGATCCACAAATAGAAATGAAAGGAAAATGGCTGGATAACATAACTTTCTTTGATAAATCTCTTCTTTATAGCCTAAATAACACCTTGTACATGGTTCAAAAAATTTGATAACAGAACATGTCATTTCACTTATACTCATTTATCACTGATAATGTAAAGTAAATTCTAGACAGTTTACTGCTGGGAACTTAGAGGCCAGTAACAAGCAATAGTTAGTCAGACTCATTATTTCTAGTTTAATTAAAAAATGAAAGAACATCTAGGATTTTATTTGTGGGTTCAGATCCGATTTGAAAAATCTAAAAAGCAAGCATTCTGTTGTGATTTCACTTGGCTGATTAGACTTCTTCCATGGACTGTGTAAGTGTGCACAGACTCTGCTTGATTAACAAATCCATACATCTGTTCAGCCAGGACAATTTATACCTTTAAGAATCTTTTGAAAATACTGTATGGTGCCCTCAGCAAACTGCCAGCTCCGACTATCTTTATTCTGAGGACAAGGACAAACAGAATACTCAGAACACCTGCGTAGGTGTGCAGGACATGACCTTTCATAATGCAAACTCTCTGTAGTAAAACCATTCATTGCTTTTTTCCATTACCTAAATTATGCTAGTGGACAATTAACAGGTCAACTGCATTTTTTTTTTTTTTAAGCCCCAAATCTTCTGTAAATTATTCATAACTATGGGTGAAAAACACTTAAAGTCAATCTGGACCATTTAAAAAGTCAAATTTTGAGGTGAAGATCAGTTAAACTGTATATACTAAAGAAGAACAAACCTTTGCCATAATACTCTAAATTATGATTTACTATACCCTATATTGTAATATAATAAAATCAACTTTTCTGAAACTGGTACACAGCCAGCATATTGTGCGATTCCTCTGCCAAGGTGAAAGTAATGGAGACCGTACTATTTGTGATTAAGTTGGTAATATGGCATACAGCTGGACTTGTGCACATTGCTCACGGCTAGTTTCTTCCCCTCAGAGAAAAGAGGAGCCTCCAAAAACAACGAAATGACTTCAAAAGGCCCACAGACTTCTGAACATTTAGGAAGTAAACAAAAATGTGACGCAGGTGGCTGCACTGTAATTGCCTGGGTGCTTTGACTGTTGCCTGGACTTTAAAATGGAATGTGCAGTGGGGAATAACTGTGTTTGGCCTGACTGGATAATCTACATGGACCACTTACTAACGCTTTTTAAGAGGTTTCGGTTGGTTTGATTAGCTTATGAATTGACTGAATGATGGATTGGTTGAGTTTGCTTGTTGGTTAAAGGGTTGAGTATTTGGTTGGTTACTTGTGATCTATGGATGTCCACATTTGCTGTCTGAATGAAAGTAACCACAGAATGTAACTGCTAGGAACGGTCATAATGCTAATTTATAGGAATCTGGGCTGGCTGATCTAATCACCCTTCATATCACTGCTCTGAGATTTCACATTCTTTATATTTTGAGATTTTTTGTTATTTTTATTTTCTAATTATTGAACACCATTGTGACCGTTTCCTCTTGGCTTCCATTGTAATTTCAGCTCATAGTGGGTACAGGAATGTAACCAGATGCTGGTGTTTTTTACTGGTGGGACATACATAATGTAATCCCTCACTTAGCGTTTTACATGTTGTAATTCCTTCTCTCACCATGTGGAGAGCTGAGCATTAGTCCAGCCGGCCCCTGTGTTTTCTTCAGTGGATTTTGGGGAGGTAAAATATAAGTCTCCAGTTGGCAATGTTGATAAGCACTGCAAAATCATTTCTTGTAGAGACACTGCTGGAATTACTATTATCAACATTTCCCACTCTCTGAAGCAAAAGTTTTCCCTCTCAAGTAGGCTGTGGAGAGCAGTGACTGCAGGAACACCACCTGTTTTCCAAGGTATGTTGTCTTTCAGGATGGTCCAGTTGCCTTTCTCCATGTTTGATTTAGCTGCTTGTCCGTTTACTCTGGTTCTGATAAATACATGCAACCGCCACAGTGAAATGACTTGTTGTCATAGTACTCCAAAGTATAATCCACCACTGCATTAAGCATTTTTAGCAAGTGACAATATCATAGCTTTCAGATGAGCTTTCAGGTGGCAACAGGAGTGGCAGAAAAAGAACAAGCAAACCACTGAAGGCTAAAAAGGGTGCTCCACCTTCCACGTTTCAATTCAGCGATACCAGTGATGTCTTTTTTATTCCATGCATTCTTCCTCCTTGTCAAAACCTGACACTTACATTAAACAGTGCGACTCAGACGCCAACAGTTTGGTCAGAGATGTGTGTGTGTTATGCTAGTAGTAGCTAATGTGGTTAGATTTTTTTCATTTTAAAACTTGTGGTCTGACATCATTTCTGACTTCACAGGGCTCCGTTTGGAGACACAAAAGACTCTATAAAACTTTTTTCACATATGCAGTTGTACTCCCCAACAAGTATTCCCCTTTGAGTAGTAGTTGAGTGTAGTTAGTAGTGAAGGACTCAAATTGACTGCATGAACTGGCTTGTAGGCTTCTCTTCATTTTAAGGTTGGAAATTTTTTTTTTTTTTTTTTTTTTTACAGAAAGTCTGTTACAAACTGAATAATAATATCAAAGATGTGAGCATTTACAAGGCAGAGGGTCTGACAAAAAGATGGTTCAGAGTTGCATTTTGGGAAATGTAGAATCCAGGGGTATTGGGATAGACCCTTACTAGGGATTAAAACTCAGGTTCAGCCTCTGCTACTTTGATTCTGACCATTCTTTTTCTAAAGTGTCTTTCGCAAACTCCCCCAACTTTATGCAAGTGCTTTATTAAAATTACTGGTGTACCCTTTTAAGGATTGATAGAAATGTTGCCATATCTGCATCATTAATGCTACTTGTAATTCATACATAGACGGTTATAATGTTCTTATTTACTCTCTTCATTGGATAGCTTGTTGGCCTTCTGATAGACACTCAAAATCCACTTGCTATTCTAGTTTATCCTGGGGAAAAGTGGGAATTTGAGTTTGTCAGTGCTGTTGCCTTTAGTTCATATGACATTTCAGAATATGTATATATTTGAGAACTGGTGTAGAAAAGCCTAATCTTTTGCATGGTATACAGTGTACAGCCTGAAGAATCAAAGGAGAGTTTTGGTGACTGAGCACCTCCTGAAGAGCAGTTTCTCACTGGCCAGCGATGGAAGACCCAGGGATAACTTTACTTTAGGTGCAAGAACATATCCCATCGGTTTGGAGATTTTCTAACCTCTGGCAAACCTTAGCATGCACAGTTTGTTCCTTTTTACAAAGAGAGGAAAAACCGTTGGGTGCAGCTTCAGTATATGGGATGCTTTCATAACCCCTGCCCCTAAAAGAAGTTTCATAACAGCTGTAAATGGGACAGTGAAAACAGGACAACCGTGTTACTGGGCTGTGGTGACAGACAGCATCCAAGCTGTTTACATTGTACTTACTCTGACATAAACACACACTCTCTCCCTGTCTCCATGTTTTCTCTCCCTTTCTCTTCTCCCTTCTGGACCCAGACTGTGGCTTCTCCTGGCAGACCCCCTCAGAGGTGGTGCGGGGGTCAAAGGTCAAATATGTGACCTGACCTTGTTAGGATCTCCTGTGGGATTATCATGACAAAAGATAAGAACCTGCCTCACTGCTGGGTCACTCTAATTTTCTGAATTCAGCCATTATGTACAGAACCTGGACTGTGTTGACTGTGTATTTATACACATAAAATATGTCTGTTGTAGAACTTCCACACTATTTATTGAATTTGTGTGAGTGAATTTGTGTAAACAGCAGTTGAAATGCTTCCCCCATATGGCTCATAACCCTGCCTCTGTCTCTCTCTCTTTCCATTTGTCTCTTCTTTTATTAACATACTGTGAGACCTGTGATTAATAACTTTTCCTTAATTCACTGTTTCCTGAAAGATGAAAAAATACCAGACTATTCCATACTTTTAGAGCTGCAGCGATTAGTTGATTAATTGATTAGTCAATCTATAGAAAAGTAGTCTTCAACTGTTTTGTAATCGATTCAAAGTTTCTCCAATTTTCTCAAGCTTAAAATGCCAAATATTCCCCTTTTCCAGCTTTGTAATATGTGAAGATTCACTGCTTTTCTTTGTGTTATATGACAATAAACTGATGTCTAGGTTATGGACTCAAAACTAAAACCTTGAGCTTAGAGAAATTGTAAGTGGCATAATTTCACTTTGCCACTTACAATCCTGTCCATTTAATTCAATTGTAATTGTTTTTAGCCAAAGCCCAAGACGAATGAAGCCAATTCATTTGGAAAACAGAAATGTTACCAATTAAACTATAATGAAAGACCCATATTAAAGAACCAACTGCAACAAAAATTAGTACACCCTTCACCAGTGAAATTCCAGTCTTTTTTTTTTTTTAATATTTTGTATGTCCACCTTCATTTTTGATGACAGATTTGATCTTCTGGGGCATTGATGAGACCAGTCTTGCACAAATCTGTGGAGAGATCATCTTGACAGATGATTCTTTTCAGCTGCTCTTTGCTGGAGGGATTTTGTTGCTCTGCCTTCCACTTAAAATACTCCAAAGGCGTTCTGTTGGATTCAAGTCAGGGGACACAATTTTCCAGCTCATACTTATCACTCTTTTCTATTTTAAAATCTCTTGTGTGATCTTTTTCAGTGTTTTGGGATCATTGTCGTGTTGGAAAATTCCTTTCCTGCCAGACTTCTTGACACTGGGAGTCATCTTTTCATTCAGTAGTCAGGTAATCAAACTTGCATTCATAGTGCCATTTATAAATGTCCTCTCCCCCAGAACTTTTGCAGTCATGCAGCCCCATATCAGCACACTCCCATCTCTATGTTTCACGGTCCACAATATGCAGTCACTGTAGTTGTCCACGCCAAACATGCTGGACCCTGTCTAATCCAAACAAATTAATGTTGGTTTCATCTGACCAAAGAATGTGCTGCCAATATTCATCGGGCCTCTTTTCATATTCTTTGGCAAAGTTTAATCTGCCGTTTTGGGCCTAATGGTTTTCTTCTTGGACGCTGTCCATAGAGGCTGACTTCATGCAATGTCCTTCGTACTGTCTGATCAGTCACTGAAACACAGATTTCCACGGATAATCCTTGTGCCAAGTCAGAAGGCCTTACCCATCTGTTTTTCAATATGAGGTTACTTAAATAGTGAATTGTGTGTAGCATCATTTTTCAAGGATTGCTGCTTCGCATCCTGTTATTGGTGGTACTGCTCTTCCCTCCCTGAAATTCTGGTCCATGTTGACATGATTGCTTCACATTATCTCTGCAGATTTGTCAGCTGCACATTCATGCTGCCAGTCTCCTGTTCTACCACATCCCAAAGGTTTTCTATTGGATTCAGATCTGGTGACTGGGGAGGTCACTGAAGTACACTGCAGTCATTGTCATGTTCATGAAACCAGTTTGAGACGACTTTTGCTATTGACATGGAGCATTATCATGCTGGAAGTAGCCATTAGGAGATGGTAAATTGTGGCCATAAAGGGATGCACATGGTCAGCTGCAATACAAAGACAACCATGGCATTCAAACCGTGATTGATTGGTATTAAGGGGCCCAAAGTGAGCTAAGAAAATATTCCCCTTCACCATTACAGCACCAGCACCAGCATGGACTGTTGACACAAGGCAGATTGGGTCCATGGATTCATGCTGTTGATATCAAATTCTGACCCTACCACCTGTGTGCCTGAGCAGAAATCCTGATCCATCAGACCAAACTACGTTTTTCCAATCTTCAACTGTCCAGTTTTGGTGAGCCTGTGCCCACTGCAGCCTCAGATTTCTGTTCTTGGTTGACAGGAGTGGAAACTAATGTGGTCTTCTGCTGATGTGGCCCATCTGCACACAGTATATATGTATGCAAGATTTTTTTTATCTTTCTTTATCATATAGATTTAGTTAAAGTAGTAAATCTCTTTTCCTTTTTCCTATGATCCACAGATTTTAACCAGGCAAAATACAAGGACAAAAACTCTCTTCCTTTCTGCTTTGTAATAGCAGCGCTGAGGTGCAGGGCCACTTGTCTTCAACCTAGGTCCTTCTCAGTGCTGTTAGCTATGCTAGCCTTGACCTTGACAACCAAGCAGCCTGCCATCACACCTCATTAACATTAACAGCAGTCTGCCAGGTGTGAACGGCTGGCTATGGGAACTTTGTGGACTTTTATGGCTCCTATTGGCTCTCAGGTTCTAACATGTGGAAAGAGGAAGCTGTATTATCTTCACTGCGAGGCTAATGGTAGGCTACATTCATTTTAGAAATGCCTCATGGTGTGCAATGGTTAACACCCATGCATCTGAACAGTGTTGTATCAAATTCTGTCAGACCTTTGACAAAACTATTGTCGGAACTTGTACTCATAATACCCTTGATACTCTTAATACCTGAGTATAACTGGGCGGATAATGCCTTGAAATGTGTGAATGGTAGCCCTCCATTGTCATGATGGCATAGACAAATGATGTGGTCCTGATGATAGAGACATCAAATCAGAAAATGCTTTTATGTGTCTTTCTGAAGGGCACAATCAACTTATTTTGTTTAATTCGGAAGACTTGTTGAACTTAACAGGGGATAAATTAAGATCCTGGGTCCTCTGGTCAAAGTGCAGCTAAGGTTCCTGAGGTCCTAAAAAAGCTTCTTGCGTTCATGGAAAAGTTCCTGCAGAGGAAACAAGCTATAAATTTTTCACAGTTAACTGGGGTTAGGGGACAAATCCTGCCCGAGGAGCTCAGTGCAAAAACAGTTCCTTGTTTATGAGTTGTAACTGTCCGCATGGCAGAGCTGGCAGAGTGTACTGTCATGAGGGTTTTCTCATGATGTGGGCCACGTGGACCGAGAAGGCTGGAAGGAAGGAAGGAGTGGGGGGCTTAGGGGTAGAGGTAATGATTGAACACATCCGATAATACAGAGAAGAAATAGGGAAAGGAAGGGAAGTATAAAGAAGGGGAAAAGAAAGAGAGAGAGGGAGGGAGACCGAAGAGTAAGTAAAAGAAACCAAGGGGATATACAGGCAATAGGGAGAAGGTCTGGAATAAAAAATGAACTGAAGAGGGGAATTAGGAGGGGAAAGAAAGAAGGAAGGGATGGGGAAGAATAGTGAAGGTGGCATGGAGCCATAGAAAAAAGGAAGAGGCCACAGGCCAAGAAGAGTATAGTTGTGGAATGGAGAAGGAAGTATAGGATAAAGGCAACAGAACAAAAAAAGATGGGAAGGGAAGGAAAGAAGCAAGGAGGGCTTCGGAAAAAGGACGCAAGGCAGATGGGACAACAAAGAGATAAACGAGAGTGGATAGTGTGAAGGAAAAAGAGTAAGGAGGAGCAGGCAGATGGGAAGATGGGCATGACAAAGGAGGAGGAAAAATGGACGATGAAAGGAATCAAGGCTGAGAGAGCAAGGATGAGATCGGAACACTTTCATGCAGTCAGAAAGTGTGCTCATAACAGCTTGTACAAATGGCCGCCCAGCTGTGAAATACGTAAGGCCTGGCAGCCTTCTCATATGTCAAAACGTATCGCCTCAGCGCCAAAAGGTGAGCTGGGAAAACAAACAAGGCACCCTAAAATAAGCTTCTTTTTCTCTTGTGTTATGTTCTCAAGGTTAGCTAGAGTTAAAGCAAGGGTAATGAAATGTGAAATCAGGGAACAACATCAACAAGACAACAACGCAAACATGCAAACATGCAAACATGGAGGGATTCTGCAGGGTGCATGGGGAATGCACAGTAGTCAGCCAAATTTTAACTGCCTGGTCAGGAAATGTAAAAGATTTTATTGGTGTTTAAAAGCAGATAGGGTGAATGAGGGCCTATTGTAGGCAGCTCTACACAGGAGCGGGGGTGGGGGTTTTGCAGGGTAGAGGATTGTGCAGGGCTCCAGAAGCTTTGAAACACAGGGGTTCAGGATCAGCCTCCTCAACTGTAAAAAAAAAAAAAAAAAAAAACAGCCAGCACTGCTTTATTCCACTGTAAAAATGGCCTCCTGCCACACAGTGCTGTTTACACAAATACCTTTTATGTAAATTCACCAAACTAGAAGTGATGGTATTAAGAATGTACAAAAAATTATATTGTTTCCTACTTCAAAGCAGAGGGAAAATCTAACCTCAGGAAATTAATTGCATAGTCATAAATGTAAGCTTTGAGGGAGAATAAGAGGAGCAGCGGTATTTAGGCTTATAAGTTATGAACTGGCTTTTGTTTATGAGTTTACCTGTAAAAACCCTAGGTGATTGAGTTTGGGAATTCAAAAAATTCCTTACTCAAGCATGTTCTGGACTGTTGCCAGTGCGGAAAGTATTTGTCAAAGCGACAGCATGCGCTGAACTTGTGACCTTAGTGGTGCCAGGAAAAGATGGTGCAGCGCTGTACACTTCCGATGAAATAGTTTCAATAGTCATATGCCTAGTGTAAAAAATTCCAATGTATTCAGAAAACAGGAAAAACTAACTTAACAATAAGGAACGAACTGACTAAGAAATCTTACCTTGTCAAATTTGCTCAATTTCCAAATGGAAATTTGGCAGAAGAAAATGCTAATTTATTTGTGTTTCCGTCCACTACTACAGAGGATGCAATGAGATGACATAATTAAGCGGTATGAATGGAGGGTGTGTCCGTCTGCTCGTCAGCCACTTTGATCCAGACAGAAATATTGCAAAAACTATTGAAAAACTATTAAAATTTTATACACCCGTTCATGGTCCCCAGAGGATGAATCCAAATGACTGACTTTTCTTCTGGTGAAATCAGCAAGTTGACATCTTTTATTTTCAGTGACTTGTCTGACAACTTTTCGACAGATTGCCATGAAATTTGGAGCATATATCCATGGTGCCTTGACTAATGATTTTGTTGATCATCTGACTTTTCATTAGCACCACCAGCAGGTTGAGTTTTAAAGTTTTGAGTGAAATGTCTCATTAACTGTTGGATGGATTGCGACTAAATTTGGTACAGACATGTTCCACTTAGGATGAAATGCAATGACTTTAGCGATCCCTTAATCTTTCACCTAGTTCCATTATCAGTTCAAAAATTCCATTTGCCTAATACTTTATGACCAGATTCCCGCAAAACTAATGACATTCTTATCTGCCTCTGCTGTAGTTCGTGTTTAGTGCTAATAAGGAAATGTTAACATGCTAACATGCTAAAATATGATGGCAAACATGGTAAACATTGTACCCCCAAATCAGCATATTCCCATTGTCATGTGAGCATTGCATTTAGCTCAAAGCGCCACTGTGCCAAAATACAGCCTAACAGAGCTGCGAACATAGCTGTAGACCCTTGAATGTTTCAGCATTCACCAGGTAAAATCCCTCAGCTATAGCATGCAATCATTAACTGATCAGGCATTTCTGTTCTGTGTCAGGATCACTATACACTAAGGCTAGTGTACACAGGGCTCTGTGCAGACGTCCTTGTACCCTCCAATTTTTTGTGACACTTCCACTTCCATTACGAGGGCACTGATGGTCTGCACCAAGTGGACTCCAAGTGCACTAGAAAGTAATATGATAAGAACAACTAAAAGTCTGTGGTGTCCACAGCTGTCCATGTGCGCTTCCACAGAGGAGTTTAATTGAGACTTAAGGTTGAAAGATTTCCTGGGATTTCCTGGGAGGCTACTCACTGAACCACCTGTATAGATCTTGTTTTACTGTGCTTTGTTCATACTTATTCTGTTTCTATTCTAGTATTCTTGTGTTTTTCCATTTAGCATGAAAAGAAATTGGAGAAATGTAATCCACCGCAGATAAAGTTGATCCAGACACACAAGCACACACATGCTACATATCTTTCACAGGAGAAGGGTGAGAATTCCCCAGAATTCCATCTGTTGCCATCTGTTGGCTGAAATATGACAGAAATATATTATGTGCTGAATTATTTCTGCACTCTTTACTGTTAATAATAAAACAGTATCTCCAGGTGTGAGGTGTGTAAAAACCCAAGATCAACGAGGATAATGTGAGAAAACCTGCTCAGGTTGAAACATACACTCATAGCAAATAGTGTTTTGTTTGTGTGTACATGTGTATTAGGGGAAAAGAGCTATGGAGCAATTTAAAGCATGTTTTGAGTTGTTCATTTAAATTTTGAAGTGTTTAGCTTGACTGTTCAGTTCATGCAGGAGATTGAAAGAGATGCCAATTTCATTTCAATGGTACCAAGTGCAGAAGACTGGCAGTATTTTATAATATTCTTATTACAAACAAACCCCATGAAGAGACCAAAAAAAAAGAAAAAAAAACCCACAAAAAAAAATCCAAGAAATATTCTTCTAACTATTAAAAAAATATATATTAAAAACATCAATGAGCTACACTGGGTGACGTACTCCCTTATTACTATGAACACAAACACTGTAGTTTATTTTGATTCAGTCCCACAAGCAATTTTCTGCCCCATTAAGTACTGAATAGAGTACCCAATGTGTATGAATCCACAGCTAAAAAATCCCAAACAAATGCACAATTTCCCCCAGTTTAAGTAACATTTGCTAAAAACTACATTGCCCACTGTTTTAGGAAATTACTGAGCCCTTCTAAAAATGAGACTATACATTTGTGACCCATTTTTAAAGATTTATATCTAGTGCTCTTTGTGTTGTGCACCACAGAAAGAATAGGGAAGCCTGAAATTATTGAGAGGAAGCCCTAATGAATTGATTTTATACAACATTTGAGCTCTGTGGCACAGAGGAATAAGCTATGCTGGGCTTTGACTAAACAGGTAATACTTACTAGGATCAATTGAGTGTTGGTTTTGGTCTCTTCATAGAATTTGTTGTTGTACGAAAAATAGAGAATAATGGGAGTAAATAGTGCATTTGTTGGGGACTATTTGGTCGAGAAAGAACATGTCACCCAGTGCAACAGTGCAGCTCATTTATGTGTTTTTAACAGTTATTTGGACAACAATGGAGCTCTAAGGCACAGAGGAATAAGATGTACCAAGTTTTAACTACGCAGATGATACTTGTTATTAGGATCAATCCATTGTTGCTAAATGTTTTTCGCAGGATTTATTGACAACAGGAAAAGTATAGAACCTTATCCTTTAAACTGTTCAGCAAAGACAGTTTGATACAGAGTTGGTGCTACAGGAGCAAGAAGAGCGAACAGCCAGTGTCTGTTTGAAATGGTCTGACATTTTCCTGAATGGCGGCCCATAAACCACTGGTGAAAGAACCTTTGACATGAAAATGGTCATGGACACTATGTGGCTGACAGCAATATTCAATATTCACATTCTACTCTATATCCAGTGTCACATCACAGCTTCTCAAGTAACCCATGACACAGATATACAGTAGCTGCAGCCAGCAACATTTCGGGATGTATAATTCACGTGCGGTCAGTTGTGTGGTATATAATGAGGAGTTTGATTGTGTGGGTTGTGATGAAACAGCGTAGTGTGTCTCATATTTGCTCTCTGGGGCCTTAATATTTTGGTCAGCTTAATTCCAGCAGTACGTACATAACACATACATCAAATACCTTGTGCATAGCAAATATTTATCTTTCAGTGTTGCTTGGAAGTGTGGTTGTTTGTAGTCAAGCAGCAACATTTACTGTTTTAGAATATTTTTTCAACCAGAATGTAGAGCCCCAAGGCTGGGTTCTATCATTTTCATCATATGACAAAATAAGCTCCCAGCACTGTGTTTTGGTGTCCTCTGTCTTTTTTTCACAAACTGTACATTTGGCTGTTTACTCCCAGAGAGCTCAAAGCTAGGAAACACTTCCAGATAGAGCTGTATGGGCGTAACCAAAACTCAGTGGATAGCCTACGTGTGCGAACACGTCCTGTCAAAGAACACTCTGATCCCAGGTGATGTCCTCATGGAAAACACTTGGACTCACTCAAGTCCATGTGATATGTTTCCATGTACCACTGAAAATAATAATGATTTAAATAATGAGTAAATAATTCGCAGTATCCCTGCATTTGCTTGTGTTTGTTTGGTTGGAACCCACTATTTTTTGTATTATACAGAACAAACAAATCAATACAAACAATACAAATCTTAAGTTTTTTTTTTGGTATTATTATCAAAAATTCAACACTCAAAAATCTCAAACACTCAAACAACTCAAGGTAATAATCGGCCTTATCAGGAGCGTGTGGGTGTAGTTTTGATTTGATTTCATTTATTGTGTCCTGGAAACATAAGCCAAAAAAAATCTCACAACTCTCATCACATTTTGATGCAAATTTTGCTAAATTCTGATTGCTGCACCAAAGTGTATGACATTGCCATTTTCTTTACAGAGTCCTGCCCACCTCAAAATAGTGAGAAGAGCACAGAAAAAAACATCTGAATATGTGAAATAACTTTTGCAGTTTATTCTGTATTCACGTAGGAGCCAATTAATCACAGTAATCACCTATTTGAGAAAGTAAGGGGCCTTTAAAAAAAGACTATTTTGACTACTATTTTGAGTAACCTCATTATGGGACCTGACTGAATGTGCAGGGAGTATAGTTATGGAGTGTGAGGAGTGGCAGTTTTTTCAAGTATTGTTTTATATAAATATTGACATTGACATATACACTATAATGGATACTTGGTTTCCAAGCGAGGGCTGGCACATTCAGTTCAAAACAGTTTTCACCAGAGATATCGCCACAATAAAACAGAGTCAAATAATTAGGATTAAAATTAAGTATCTAAATTGGACAATGGCAATTTTAAAAATCTCAACAATACATTCTTTTATAGTACATTGTATGATGCTTATGGCTGATCTCAGTGCTAAAAGTGGATTAAATGTTAGATTTTTTTCAGAGGGAAAAACAATAGATCAATCAGTTAGACATCAATATAGTGCCTATATTCTGCAGTCCCACAAGATGCCAATCAACCATTTTTCTGTTGTAATGACAAGCTGTTACTCTGTCCAGATTCTAAAACCCTTCTTATGTTTCCTCCCAACGTGCTCCTCATTAATCCCCGGGAGAAAAATCTAACCAGATTCCAGTTACTTCACCCACATGTCTGCAAACAATTAAACAAGTCAAAAAGAACCATCCCTGGAGGAAGTTAGCCTATTATAATGAATTACAGTTTTAGAGACTGTATTTCCTTGTCTTGTTTCAGTGGGAGCTGCATGCTCAATAGGACTTATGTCCCATGTGTCCCTCATCAACACGGCTCTCCTGGTTCATCAAGCTTGCATTTTACTTTGACGTGTCCTTCTGTCTTTAATGGCTAACAAGGAGATTTCCAAATATTCAAACTGGCCATTTGCCAAAAATCAAATGTGGAATACAAAATTAAGTTGACTAAGAGATCAAAAAAAAATCATACATGGCTCTGATTAAACTGCTTACTGGGGAGGGACTTTTTTCTTGCATTGTACCACCAGAGATGTGTAGTTTACCAGAAATCAGCAGGATATCCCAACAGCATCAGGAAGGACATCCGTGAAACTAATCAACCCAAAACCACAGAGCCCCTTAAGTGGCCGGATTCACATATCCTTACGCATGGGATCACCCCAGCTAGATCCTGTATCTAATAGGTACAAAGTCCACTAATCAGGCTTTAAGTTGTCTTTATAGACCATGAATTAATTCTAAGGACCCCCACAAATAACTTGAAAGAGATGGACGTATAATGGCTTAATGATGAGCAATTAATCTGTCTACGAGCTTTCTTTCAACAAGTGAAATTGTAAACCACATGGATCTTTTGTTTTAATTTTTAAATTTTCTCTATTTTTAGCCATGCTAGCAGTGTGCCTCAAGGGATTGGCAATGTCAGTCTGTCAGGTGGTCGGTCCCCCACTTTGGTCCAGGCTGAAATATCTACAACTATCGAGTGGATTGCCGTTAAATATTCATGGTCTCTAAAGGATGAATCTGTCTGACTTTGGCACCACTGTGAGGTGACTTGTAGATCTGAGTGTAATGTCTCAACAACTATTAGAATTTGGAACTGATATCCATGCTCCTCCGTCATGAACTGTAATAATTATGGTGATCCTCTGACTTGTCATCTTGCATCATCTTTAGGACAAAATTTTAATTTGTCCGAAACTCTGACCTAATATCTGTAAAAGTAAGGACATTCCCATACGCCTCAGATGTACATGTGCTAATTAGCAAATGTTAACATGTGATCAAGCTTAACTCTAGCCTCAGGGGGCAGTAATGAGCCCATTACAGTTTGGAACACCACAATGATGATGTTACACTTGAAAACTTGAAAATCATTTGAAAATCACTTGATACACTTGAGAAATCTATTTTTGCAGGTGTGATTGAAATATATTTTGTATTTAAAGATGACAGATCAGAATAGGGAAGGCAACATTTCAGACAGTTTCTGTGTGATGTATACTGACTTAATCCTGTGGTTTAGCCATTACCATTCCCATTTCCATGTTAATGCATTGTGTCAACAACAATACCACAATCTGTTCCTCGAAATAGACATTTCCTGGAATCAATTCACTCAGTGTCTCAGATTGGGAAATGGCTTGGTGGAAGGGGGGATGCGGCAGAGGGGGGAGGTTGGGATCAGAGCCGGATTAGCGGGAAGATGTAATTTACTGACTGGAAGCTGTGAAAGAGCTTCGCATCATCACCACCTCTTTCTCGGGTGATCGCCCTCAGGGTATGGAACTCTGGTACTTCTCTTATTTAACTTCTAATTTTGAATTCATAGAAATGCTGGACTTTAAAGATAATGTACAGTACTGTGCATTTGACAACCTGGCATTCTGGGTCTTCATTATTTCACAGTTGCTAAGCATCTGTCTCAGGCTAAAAAAAGCAACTGGACTTGCTTTGTGGCATAGTCTTGAAGATGACTTACCTTTCTGTCTGGACACTCCTTACTTGACTACATACAAAGTCCCAGTTGCTTTTGTTGGGCAATTGCTGGGCATCATATGACATGAAAGAATGGAAAATCTGCCCAATAAGAAATGCATTTTTCTCTAAAATACCATTGATGGTTTGTTTTGGCATACATGCTGTAGGTAGCAGATTGAACTGATATCTAGGCGGTCACAGGGAAGTCAGTCTAGTCTGGGAGTTTAAGCAGATTATGATTTTATTAAAAACTTGTACGAGCCATCCTGCCTATTTGTGTCCACAGAGAATATAGTCCTCTGCAGCTGTGCATCTTCCCCCCATGATATAGTGAAAGCACCTGGTGCCTTAAAGCTTGATTGTACAATCCTGATAAACAAACAAGTAAGCAAAAGAGGGCAAATCACTGTTAAGCCCAGTAAAGACGGCTGCTGTTGGGATAACCCACAGCGGCTAGAGAACCAAAGAGTGCTCTTAAATCCAGAATCCCTCTTTCTCTACCTGACACAAGGGTCAGTCTCTGGGCTTCCCCAAGTCCACCCTGCGTGCTGTTTCGGTTCATGTGGAGAGCCACCCAGGTCCTACAACTCCTGTTGTTATTGTTCTGACTGTGTGAGGACTGTGGCAGGAAGGAAACCCCACCTTATATATGTGTGGATATTTGCAGTGAAAAATCGTATTGATCCTCTCATGAGTTTTTCCTTTTCTGTTCTGTCCCATTGTTGAACCCTCATACCTGACTCCGCTGAGTTACGAATGAGTTGTGGGGATTAGGGAAAAGCTCAATAATACACCATCTTTGTCCAGTCTATTTTGCCCTGTCCCTCTTTAGAAATCTTTTTTTTTTTTTTTTTTTTTATTCCAAAGGCTCACCCACTCCTCCCAGAGAAATCCACAGGGGTTTTGACCATCCCACCTGCAGAGAGAATAATATCCTAAATCCATATTAGTGCTCTTTCCCAAAAGCTTTGGTCAACAGATGGTTTACCCAAATCCTCTGGACCTCCCATCCAAACCCCCCCTGCCCCATTTGACTCTGAGATTGGACATGTGTTGGCTTGGTCCTATTAAAAACAAGGAGATTCCATGATTTCTTCAAATGTTATTGTTTATTATGTATGTATGTATGTATGTGTGTATGTATGTGTGTATTTATTTATTTATTTTCAAAGCCTTGTATAAGGCAAAACTAGCATTGAAACAAAGGATCACTCCAGGAAGACTGGATTTGTTAATATAATCCTGCATCTCATTTATATAGTCACAACAGCAATTAAGCAGTTAGACCTCATGAAGGACAGGAGCACAAAATCAAGGAACTGTGACCGAGTATGATACCATAACAAGAAGCCTTTTCATCAGGTATGTTGCTCAATCTGAATTTCCTGCAATCAACATGTTTTGATTCACACTTCACAGGTGATTTTTCTCAGCTGGCTTTGAGATAATCAGCAAGGATTGCTTTGCCAGAACCAATTAGGGCTAACCCGGCACTGTTCAGGAAGTGTCCCTGCTGCTGGCTTTTGCAGTGTTTGGTCATTAAGCCCCAACAGGAGTGGCTGGTTAATTGTAATCTTTGGGCGCTGGAACAACAGCCATACTGTGGTGAACCCAGTTGAGTTCCTCCCTTAGAAAACAAGTTAGTTCAAGCTGCTTGTCATGTGTCAAGTAGCTTTGCCACTCACTTGTTGCCCCAGCAAAAAGCTGTGACCAATCAATGCTAATCAGGAGTCATTTCAGAGATTGACCGATAATATTAATCCTTCCAAAGACACTGAAACATTATAAATATCAACTGAAACATTTCAGATTTTTTTGTCCACACGCTGGAAAAAGTTATTACCTTACATGCCCTTTATGACAGCTTTATGTGCAATCATTTCTTGACCAACTATCAGAGAATCATTGCAAGGGGAATGTGTGACAAAGAAGACAAATACTGGTTGTAAAAGATAACTAAAAAGAAAACAAAGGGAGCTTTCTTCCCCCTATAAAAATCAAAACGCGTCTGCAACAGGAACAATCCCTCAAAGACATCCATCTCTCTTCCATGTGTTACTTGCAGTATATAAAGCAGCAGAGTATTTTTTTGTTAAAACTTGCCTCAGGAATGTTGTCTTGTTTTGCTGTCTCGATCCCATTCTGTGGGGTCCTATTTGTGCGTTCCAGGGAGGAATGCCAGGAATGGGAACATTGTAACACAGACGCATCACTTGGGACATGCCAAGCAATAAATGAGAGACTGATTGATGCAGCAAGTCAATATTAAACAGTGGTGATGGAATTTTTCTCAGTTGCTGACCCTGGTCACAGGTTTACATGCTGACAACATTACTATAGATTATAAATATTGAAAAATATTGGTAATATTAAGGATCATTTAATGCTGAAATGGTTTTTTTTGGAAATATAGTTTACACTACTGGTCAAAAGTTTTAGAACGTTTTATTGAAATTTCAGCAGTTCAAGTCTAATGAATAACCTTAAATGATACAAAGGTCAGTGATATACTGCTCAAGGTAAAAAGGTTTAGGTCGCCAAAAAACTGACAAATCATGTACATTTCAACAGTACTTTTTTCAGAGATGAAGAAATTGGATAACTTACAGAAAAAAATTCCTACATGTGCCCCAACTTTTGTTGATTACATACAAACCCTCTGTACAAAGGCAGCCTTGGAACAAACTGTGTTACTACACCCTCTGATGTATCATTAGGATACCACTGTACTGCAGGAAGTAGTTACTGGTATACTGGTATCAGAATGGAGAGAAAAAGGGCAAATAACAAAGGAAGACAGACTGGTTGGTCAGGGCTTCACCTACAGCAAGATAATGAACCAGAACATTACAAGAAAAGAACCAGATGGTTGCTTCACATGAGGAAGAACACCACAGTCTCCAGACCTGAACCCCATGGAGCTGGTTTGGGATTAACTGGACAGAAGGTGAAAGCAGAGCAAACTACAAATGCAAACTATTTGTGGGAACTTCTGCAACAGCGTTGGAACGAACCTTCTGAGCAATATTTGATTTGCATTGTAGAAAGAACACCACGATTGTGTTCAGCTGCTGAATGAGTCAACAATTTAGATTAAATTCAGGATTTAAGATTCCATGATTCCTTTTTTAAAAAACAAAAACATCTTTATTATTTATTTGTTTTATGGTTTAAATGCATAGTACACTGAGACATTACACTGTAAATTTCAGTAACATCTGGAAAAATTGAGGTGTTCTAAAACTTTTCACCAGTAGAGCATATTTTTCCCAAGAGCTTTTTAAACAGGTAGCGTCTTATCTGATTTGTGTATGTGTGTGTGTGTGTGTGTGTGTGTGTGTGTGTTAGTTTCCCTAAGCATTAGAGGCATGAAACATTATGTACTGTAATTTGTAGTTGTATAACATGTATACATGTACACTGATATGATTATGTAAGTACATGTGTGGCATTTGTGTATGTATTGTACAGAGTATCATATTACACAGTCAGTGCACTTTATACACAATAATCCATATCTCAGCATGCACAGTGCCTGCTTGCACAATGTAGCATGTACTGTACTTTACAGTGCATGTGAACTTAATCTGTTTGATCTCAGATAGGAGATGTTAATACAGCATGGGAGTTTGACACTCCTACTGTACCCGTCAGCATGGACCGTCACCTCACGGTGGCCTGTGCGTCTTTAGCTAGCACGCAATCCTCTGTCAGCCGCTGTCAATATGCTGCAGGTGCTTTCTGCACCAGCTTTCCCACACTGAAGGGCACTGGGGGGCATGGACACCTTAGCTGCCTATTCAGCCAACACACTGCAAAGGGCGGGCAAGCAGGGCTGGGCCCCTCCCCTCTCAATAGCACAGGGCAGCTCCTCTCTCTGTAGCCCAACAATGGGCACTGCTATCACTGCCTGGCTACACAAACCAGGGCGGGGACCCGCCAAGTGCTCATAAAAGACCCTGTCACTTTGACACTGGCAATCAGAGAGCTTGCCTTTATGAAAACCATAGAAAGAAAAATAGGGCTTTCTCTCAGTCTCTCCCTATTTCCTGCTCACTTCCCGATTCTTAATTCCTCCCTGGCCTTTTGTATCATGGCTCACCTGTGCCTGATGTGACATGTTGTAGACTTTGTCAAATAGTTGGCTGTCAGGATCAGAGTGTTCTCAGATCTGTCGTTGTCAGTTAGAAACAGGAGGACAGTGCAGTATTTGAAACAATACAGACTGTCAGTTGGCTACTGTATCAACGGATATTTTATGAAGACACAGTATATGTTGTTAATAATGTAGAAGCCTCTTTGAGGTCTTTCGCTATTAATTAGTCATAAGATAGTGGTGTTTTCCAGATAGTAGTGGAAAATGTTGCCAATGTTTTCAAAGAAAGTATCTAGAAAGTAAACAGGGACTTAAAAGACAAACTTTAAAGGAACTGAATCACCATTGGAAACACTGTCACTATGTGGTATGACAATTAGCAATTTATGTCTTGTTAAACAGACATAAAAAGAACTTGTTGGTCTGTTTAAGCTTGTGACAGCAGTTCCTCTTTGATGCACACAGATCTTAGCAGTGTGAGGGAAAAAAAACAAACAAACAAAAAAAACCAACTGCGTCTCATATTGCAAGAGCTCAAATGTTTGATTGCAAGACCTCTGTCTTAGCTTACATATAGAGAGAATTTGGAGAAATTAGAGTCTGAGCTGGTGGACAAAATTTTTCATCTCTCAGCATTTGCCCAGTGAGTGAGTTTTTGATGTTTGTGACATCCCGAAATAATGTCATTAACAGTAATGAAGATCCACAGCACACAGGCGTGTTTTACGATGTTTGCTGACAGAAGAGGGACATGAAATGACATGACATGAAAATGACATGAAAAAGACGAATAGAATGCACACTGCATTCAAGACAGACTGTGGATGCATTTTGGGATACGCAAACAATGACATTTTAGTCTGACAAAGAGCAGTGTGCCTGGAACACTGCTGTTAAGGTGTTTTTGCACTATAAAGCAATAAAATTTTGTGTGGAATTACTGCTATGAAAACGTATGAATGATTTAAAGAATATGTTAAATGTATTAATATATTTATGGAAAATATGTATCAATATGAAATAATAATAATAATAATATCTATATATATATAAGCACAAAGAAATACCCAAAATTATTAAAAATGGCACCAGCTGGATAATCAGTATATATTGGATCAAGGACAAAAATTGTATTTAGTTAAATGTACTTAAATGTACTGCATTTTGTAATATGTATGGACACATGTGCTCTTGCGTGTGCTTGCATGAAAGAGCCATTACTGTGCTTTTAACTCTGACAAGCGTATAAATAAAGAGCAGATGAAAGTATGTCAGGTATTGTATATTGGTTCTGTACAGTACAATAGCCAGATAATGTGATGATTTGATCTTGCAGAGTTGCATTATGCTCAGGCCTTTGTTACATACAAAGTAGTAGCCTTTTACAGTATCCACTGCAGCAACTGTTAGCTTTTCAGCGTTTTACTTACAACAAGTGTTGAATTTTACCATAAGAGGGATTTTCCCCACAAAGATTTAGTTGCTACCGGTTCCAAGCAGGTAGACAATATGTTCATTTTCCTTCACTCTCCTAATTTTTCTTGGCCTGTGAACTTACATGGAAAACTTGATGAAAAAATGTGATTTTGTCCTTGCCTCTTTAGCTCTCCCAGAACCCACTGGGAATTCATTAATACACAGATTAATATTTGTAATGTGGTTTGTTCCATTGTGAACTTGTAAGGAATGTGCCACTGGAAACATTACCATGCTTATTTTCACTGTTGCAATAAAACCACGTAGACCAGAGTGCATAAAATCCTTAATTTACCCCACTCTCAAATTGCCACTTGCTAGCAACATCAACGACTATAAAGCACACCAAAAAACAAACAAAAGCCCCTATGCCTGCTTTAGGATCACTTAACAGATCCAGTGAAAGATTTATGAGGACAAGAGTCAAAGCTCCACTCTTCTTGTTCTGGCAGCATGTGGAAAAAAGGCTTTGGTTTAAATGCAGCCCCAGTATCTGTTCATTATTTCCTTCTGCACTCTAGCCACCATGTCTCATGTAAAATTCAATGGAGGCCATAAAGCAGCTTCTAAAACAGCACCTCACTGTACACATTTAGCACTTTTGTCATTTTCATTAGGGGAAAATGTTTTTCTGCAACCACTCCCGAGACTCCGATGAATGACTTGTATGTTGTCAATTTCCCTTGTGGCACCATCATAAAAGTTACAAGTGTTTTCCCGTCTCTGATTGCTTGGTTAATACAAACGTTTATTCATTTTGATTCCCTGACAAATGTCTGACAGGCCGTTACAGCATCATGCCACTATTATAGCTTCTTAAACTACGGTCAGCTTTCATATTGAAATGTGTTGTTTGCAGTATGTTCCAGCACTTATTTACACATATTAATCTTGGATGCTGCTCCGGCCCGACTGTGTCCTTCTCAGAAATTAGCCAGACACAGTACTCTGTGTCACTCAAGGTCAAACTGGGCACTCTCAATTAATTATTCTTTACGATGAAAGGGCAGCTTGTTCATGTAAGAATCAAGATGTGACACTAAGGCCTGACTTCTTATGAGAACATGGAGACTGCTGTCCAAGGAAAAACGACAGTATTAATTATTTGTCAAATGCTTAGTGTGTGCTACATTTATATTTAACTAAGGTTAGGCAGGCAGCGACTCTCAGTGACTCACCTTCAATTAGTCCTCCTTTTTAGAAACCATCACATCTATCTCTTCCTAACATCAACCAAGTCTTTCAGTTGCCTGAGTGTAAGCACATTTTAACCATAGTTTCTTTGCCTTAACTATGATCTTTACCTAACCTTGACCATTCTGTTGCTGAGCTCAGCAACCTGAATCTTTCCATATCTTGACTCTGCCAACCGTTCTGCATTAATGTTTGTCATGTGTTGCGAGAAGATGCACAATACAGGAAGACAGACAGAGTGTACCCAATGCATTAGCCCCGTGAGCTAGCAGTGAGTGATGGATAAAATAAAGCAAAAACTTGCGAAAGAGGAGCTCCCTAAAATACAATGCCATTGCATTGTTGAAAGATGATGACCTTCGTGTGACAACAGATAAAAACTTCTTCCATAACTCCTACTCTAAAAGGGTATTGTGACTGTGCCTGTAAGCTTCTGTTGTGGCTTATAACTGTCTCAACTCATGTGGCTGATATTGGAAAAGGCAAAGGTGATATACTAATTAGTAAGGCAGATAATTTATTATTTTGAGTTGCTATAGTGTTACATGCTGGTAAATGACTGCAATGTGTCTAAAACTTCTGGCCTATCCACTAGTAGGAGTTATAATTGTTTTGTGTTGGTGGGCTGCCATAGCATAATCTCTATTGATCTGTATTTCTATTATTTTGTCAGTTATTTTTTATTTGTGATAAAGCCTTTCCAAAGAAAGCATATAACTTTGTATTACATGACATATGACTTAGTATTATAAGGCATGTGTCTAGATCACTAGACCATCAGGACAAGACAGTTTACATTGACAACAATGGACACTAAACATTCAAATAATTCTAGATACAATCAGTAATGAAACCAAAGTCAAATAGAGTGAATAACCTAATGACCTGATGAAGTATTGTGCTGTGATCAGTATGTCACACTGAGTTTGGAAATTGGTCAATTATTTTAGTGGCCTCTTACACCTTTAACACCCTGTGGACAGCAGCAGGAATCAAGGGATAGAGTGGAGTGGTAACACTCCCTCTGGATTTGAACCCGGGGCCTTGTGCTTCATAGTCAGCACCCTCACCACTAGACTATCAGCTATTAACTTGGTCTTTTGTTTTCATAACCTGAAAATTAAAAACACCAGGAGACGATGAAAATTAATGCAGTGGAAATTTAAATATTCATCAAAATTTAAATTTTACAGATAAAGACCTGACAGACTCCTCAGTTTTTAAACAGAACTTTTTGCCACATTTCTTCTCCAGACTCTAAACGATCTGTGCCTCAATTTTGAGTGCTGTATGGCTAAACTTTTGAACACTTGCTTATATATCCCTCTTTCTTTGATCAGTCGAAACCAGAATTCACATGCCAACATGATCATGATCATGGCATATTAGATTCAGAAGAAATACACGCAATAAATTACGAAATATATAACTTTTTGAAGTTGTGATGCGAAATGTCCCAAGACCAGGGCTAGGTTCCCAAAATGTACACCAAATTTGATAACATTAGCTTAAACCAAATTTAATTTATGTTAAATATATGTATATCTAAGTATATGGGGCGACACGGTGGTGCATAGTTGTCACTTCACAGCAAGAAGGCTCTGGGTCCGCGCCCCGGTTCAGCCACGGCCTTTCTGTGTGGAGTTTGCATGTTCTCCAAAGACATGCAGGTTGTGTTAATTGGTGACTTTAAATTGGAGACCTGTGCAAGGGCGTACCCCGGGATTGGCCTGTGACCCTCGTCACAGCAACCTTCAAATACTAAGGGGTATAGTAGATGGTATAATAGATGGATGGATGAATGTTTCGTATATGAAACTAACAACACAATTTTAAAAATGTACAACTCAAAAAGGAATGGAGTATCAAAATAAAAAGTGATAACTTTTGTACATCTCCGTCCCAACTTTTCATGTGTGAAATATGGGGAGGATTAAATCAAATCTCAAAACTGTGAAATCTTTTAAAGGTTTTAGACATAGCTCATGCATAAATCATGAGATCAGAGAGGGTGAGTCATCATTCGAGTAACAAAAGTTGCAAAATTCAAATCCAGGGGAAAAAGAATTTTGTCTCCAGCTTGTGTGGTTCAGAAGTTTAGTGTCACCATCAGGTCAGTTGATGTGAGTTTGGTTGCTTGATTAGTGGTAAACTTTTTGAACGTATCTGCCAAGTTTGGTGTCTATAAGTCTCAAAGTTTCTGAGATCTAGACACTTTTATTGGATAGTAATAATAATGATAATAAACAATAATAGTTATAATAATAGTTATAATAATAATAATAATAATAACAGTAATAATAATAATAATAAAATGTGTGAACAAATGGCCAGAGTTACAAAAATACAAGCCAAGTTGAAATAATCCTGTAAGCCTGAGCACTATTGCTTCCTAAAAATGACCTAATAGTTTATAAATTAACCATGTTGACAAACACTCCCCAAAATTAACAAAATAATTGTTTTTAACTTAAACCAAAATCTTTCCCTAACCTTTTCAAGTAAGTAAAGAAAACACTCGAATGGATCTTCTTTTGAGTGCAGTGAGAAATAATGTAATCTGTTGTTGAGTTTTGAGGAATTTCTGGAATAAGACCAAGATGCCTTGCCTGCAGATGTAAATAGCATTAGGTACACCCTCATCCGATTGCTGGCAGTGTTTGTTTGTACTCTTTCACTGTGTTAAAGCTTTGTGTTTATAAGTTTGACCATGAAAACATTTAAGTTGTTAAAGTTGAAATAAATAGGCATTAAAATAAACAGAGTAAATAAAAGCAGTCGTGTATTCATGTTAATTATTATGGAAACTCAAAAGCAGTTGTAAAATGATGGCTCTTAATGGGTCTTGTATTATGTGTCACGGTTTTTTTCCATGTTGAGGTGAAAACCATATGTCACTAAGTTGATTCATGTCCTCTATCTGTCATGGATCATAGCATAACGGCAATTTGAAACATTTAAGATGCAATTATAAACTAATTACGGATTACCCCCCCGCCTTCTCCTCCTTCCCGCCCTCCCCACCTTTCCATAATCCTTTCTCAACCCCCCCAGTTACAAGAAACGTTAGGAGGCTGTCATTGTTGCCAATGTTTCTGCAACCAAATATTAGTAAAGGGTGCCAATAATTATGTCTGAGGTACATTTTGCATTTGCATTATTTCACTTTTATGCAAGTTTTTTTTTTTTTAATTTGTTGACATTTTATTAAAATATTTTGATTATACAACAATGGTTAATTTGCAATTATTTCTGAAGATATTCTAAATTCTGTACAAAAAATTCAGGGGAACCAATAATGTCAGCCAGGACTGTAGTACAGATAGGTACAGAGTGATTTGATTAAGAAAAAAGCTGTATTGACTGCAAATAACTTTAAATTTAAAACTTTAGAGCAAATGTAGCAGCAAAATAGGACCGCCACTACCAACACCACCCATGTCACAGATTTTTTGTCTCATTTCAGGTGGCCCCAGATATTTACACTGATAAGCTAAACATGACAACCTGCTTAATACCCTGGTGGTCCTGCGCATGCTGCCAAAACAGCTCCAAACCACTGAGGCAAGGACTGTATAAGACCTCTATAGGTGCCTGGCAGCAGAATGTTAGCAGCAGATCTTTAAAGTCCTTTAAGTTCCAAGACTGGGCAACCTTATTCCATTGCTCCAAGGTCAAGTTTCGATGCTTCTGTGGTAATTGTAGGAACTTTTGGCAATGAACAGGGATTAGCATGGGCACTGACTGGTGTTCACTTACCATCTAATATATCCTAGACCTTTACATGCACCGTTATTACGAGATACTCAATGTTATCCGCTTCATCTGTGTGTCGTCATAATGTTCGGGCTCATTGGTGTATATTTCTTTAAAAAACTGCAACAGAGCAGCTAAAAGCTCCCATGATACACAGCACAATATTGTGCTGTGTTTACATGGGAATGTGCTCCAGTCTGTAGATGACCTTGACAGAATGTAAACATTAAGTAGCCACCCGCAGATTGGACGTTTGGAATACATACCATCTATCCTCTTGTTTTATATTATCTGCATCATATTTTGGCTGTGTCTATCTATGTGTATATGCTTTATACTCAACACCCTGTGAGATATAAGCTTGCAATTGCATTAGCTTAATTCTTTTTTTTGTGTCATCCGTTGTGCGTTTTGAGATATCAGACTGGTAGCTGGTCTTTTGCGTCATTGTTTGGTGATTAGACTTGGAAATAGTTATATTTTACAGATTTCTGAGGATTTTCGAGGAAATTTATTAGGACACTCGGAAAAGAGGCTCTTATTAGATGTTTGACAAAATGAAGGTGTCTTATAGAGAATGGGGATCAAAAAGAAAACATGATAGTGGAGGAGGCCCTTTCAACTGGTCGACTTCATTCCCATCTGTATACTGCACCCACTTTGTAAATGTCTCACTCTCTTCTGTCCATAAATGCTGCATACTGACGACAATATAAAAATCTCTTCTTGATTCTGAGTGAAATTTTCTCATTGTTTGAGTTACTGTACAGAGAAAAGCCGATTACCCAGCTCCTTGGCAGAAACAAAATAAGGGCCCTGATGTATGTTGAGCCGTTCGACACATTTTTAAGTGCGTCAAGTCTGTGCAGTCTGTCATTTATTTTGGGCCGGATTTGGGCAGTTGCCGACATGTGGCCAGTATGAAGTTGCCTGTAGTGAGTTTAAATATTTTATGTCTTGCTCTAGGATTTAGATTGACTCTACAAAGTGCATTTCATAGTGATTTTACAGTGGGGTTCCTCAGTTATCATTAGTGCTCTTTCTTCTTTTCAAAGAGAAATACATCAGGATTTCAGGTTAATAAATGTTACATGCTAAATTTAAATGTTTTCTGTCGACTCAGACTGCAATGATTTCCTATGTCTCCTAATAAGTGATACTGATGCACTGATACATGAAGGATGACGGACAGTAAAGCGGAACTTGAAATACATTTGAATACATTTCTTTAACATTGCACCAATAGCAGATACACTTCACAATATAAGAACAGTAAATCTGCTTTGTATGTAAAAAGTGAGGTATGTGTGATTTTCTAATTGTAAACTGAGAAAGTTGCAACTGAAACGAAGATATGGTGCTTTCAAGTACAGATGTATCTTTCTAGTCTGAGGATTAGAAGCAGTGACCTCTAACCCTTTGCATGCAGTTGCCTCCAAATCATGTGTCTGCACATTATGGCTGAGCCCAGCTGTCCGAGATCCATCCCAGCTGATGGTCTTCAATATGATAACAACACAGTGTCCAAACCCTTCAGCTCTTAAACTAACCAGATTCCTTCTCTGGGCTCATCACACATCACTATTGTTGGAGTATAGGCTCAGAGATCCATAGCTGGACTCAGTCATTCAAATGTGAGGGAAGTTTCCTGGGGTATTGGGGTGGGCTGTGCTTGCAGTGTTGACCTGAGTAACCCTTCTGACCCCTAGTCCCATGTCCCCTTAATAAGTGTTGCCCTCCCCAATGGTAACAGAATGGTCAAACATTATGTCAAGGGTAATTAAGGTCCAAATGCTCCTGACCCTGATATAATCCCCTTTGACAGGATCTCCAACTGTTTGCTGTGATTAACAAGGACTGCTGCGCTGGGAGGATCTGCCGCTGGTGAGAAGGCTTTATTGGGCCCTTTTTTTATCACCACATAAAGTGGCCTCCAATAGCTTCAGAAGATATCCACAGGTCCTAGAGACAACAAGTCGGTGCTTTGAGCTGTCATTGAACATAACCAACCAAATGGCTGGCTGGTTACAGACTTCAAAAGCTATAAAGGAGTCACTCAGGTCTGAGCACTGTTCAAAAAGCCTGTAAGCCATCTACTAAGAAACTAACTGCAGATACTAAGGGTTTTTCTATTGCTGATTATAAATAGTTGAAAAATAAAGTCACATTTATGGATGACTCTGTGGTTAACCAGTTAGTTCAGATTATTTTGGGAAGTTCTTTAAGCAGACAAAACTAGTTTTGATAAACTGAGTTACAACATTTTGATGAACTTGACTCAATTAAATATTTGGAACTTTTCCAGTATATTTTATATTACAAATATGAATGTGGAAGTTGGCTTAAGTAGTCAAAGAGCATAAAATTAAAGACATATTGGACGAATCAGAATTCTTGCCCTGCTATTTTCCAAAACACAGCAAACTCAGCAAAGATGAGACTTAAAAACACTAAATCTATGCTGCTTGCAATACCCCACTCCGATAAAAGACCCTGCACCCCACCTTGCACTTGCTCACATACAAACATTGACCACACGCACACACCACTATCATTCCACTGGGACTCTGAAATGACAGACTGTCCTTGCCATGTCCACTAACGGTCACTTTAATGCGCTAGAGGTCACAGGATTAGTCTCGGGGGGTCATCTTCACAGGGCCGGAGTTTTTAATATGAATCCTACAAAGAGGTCAGTGTCTAAGGGCGGGAGAGGTGGTGGATGATGCGACTCCCCCACACATGCACTCAGAGGTCTTAGTATGTCCCCTTTATGCCCCTTAGCCCACAACCATACCCCAACTCTTCACCCATTCCCTCCCACCTCTTCGTAAGCCCCCCCCACACACACACGCACACACACTCTCCACCCGCCTATCCAGGAGGACAGAAGCACCCCATCCGTCCTTTATCTCTGGGGGCAGCGCAAGTCATGCAGAACTCACGAGAGGAACATGCTGAGTGTGAGCTCATCGGATTAAGCTTCAAGATAGGGGCAGGGTGCCTCAGAAAGCGCCGGTGTGGCTTCTTCTGCCTCATGTGCCTTTCCTTCACAGCCAGCATTTGCACAAATAAGGGCAGAACAGGAAGATACATATGCTCAAATCCATCCAGCCAGAGCCCTGCTTGAAAGCAACCCTGAAGGAACGGACACACTTGTTAATGATATTTCAAAAACAGAGTTATCTGAAGGTTGGAGATGTGTCACCAGAAGTTTAGAGACCCAGCTGGTATTTTCTGTAACAAACATATTAAAACTGAACTCTACACCCTGTCATGAACCTTTCTGGATATTTTCCATTCTTTGTTCTATCTGTGATAAAATGAGCTCTTCAAAACAGAAATGAGCATAAACAGTAAACAAATATCTGCCCATATCACAATGCTAATTTGAGGTTATACGTTCAAATGGGCTTGTTGAGATGAAATATCAAAGGCATAATAATGCATGATAAAATGAACCATGGGTGTGAGTGCAGATATTGTACAGATCACAGATCAAAGATGACTCCCAGCGTGTTGAATTATCCCTCCTTGAATTACATCAGATTTACAGATGCTAACCGTGCTTTGTTAGATGCCCAAATGCCTGAACAATCTGACTCTGTTACAGCTTTGATGGGAGCGCTGTGATGAATGGAGTGAGGCGCAACCTTTTGAAGTAATAAAACAAAGAAAAGTAGGCTAATGCATGGCTGTGTGCCAATGTTTTAGCAGGGGGCAGAGGGGGGAAGAATAGCACATGATGGCCAATGGGTGATGGCTTTGATCATGCTCCCAAACAAACGGCCAGATAAAAAGGGTAATCAACACCTCTGGCCACAAGTCCAAATTTGCTCCTGTCAGTGTCTATAAATTACCCACCATTAAAGACGAACATTTGGCATATGTACACCACTTAGGGCCCAGCCGGTGACACATGAAGGGCGTAGCCTACGTTGGAAGTTTTTAGTTACGCTGGGAAGAACACCACAGCAGGATGGTGTGCACTTTCTGGCTTTTCGACCTTGTAGCTGGGAGCTTGTTGGGATCAGTGGGTGCCAAAGAGTGAGCAAGATGATGACCATGGCTGAATAGTGTGGGGGGCTTAGACCTTGGTCTCTGAGTCGTGACCTTTGTTCTCCTCTGTGCGGTTTATGTCTCCCTGTGGACTATCTCCCAGGCAGCGCAGCTCCTGCCAAGTGAGAGAATCCCTAAGGCTGAATGTTCTCTCTGAATCTTTTACCACTGTCCTCCTTTTGCTCAGTGTTTACAAATGTTAAAAAAAACCCCACGTTTATAATAATACTAAGATATGGGTGTTTTGCACTTAGGAAGTGATGAGTGCTTAGAAATTCAAACTTGCTAAAACAGCAATGTGTTTCAAATAGGTACTGACCAGTAATCAAAAATGCTTTTGCTCAAGTCAGCAGTTGAGTGAAAGTATTTATTGTTACTATGCCATGATATGTACAAAGGGAAATAAAAACGTTGTTCTCTCATCAAAATTTAATGCTGTTTCCTTGTAATATGCCAGTACAGTACAAGGATGGAACTTTTGCAGAGTTATTATAAAGACCCAAATTTCTCAAAAGGACAATGAGAAGGGCAACCAAATATGGGGGTACTCAGAGAAAGTTCTTGTATATGCTTAATGATGTCATACTACTGTTAAAGATTTTTGTGTAAATCACTATAGCAATTTCTGTACCAACTATTACTAATTTTCTTTAAAAAACTACAATACTAAAGACCAATTAATCAATGTTTACAACAGAAGTCAAAACTACATATTTTTCTAAGCAGCTACAGCAACACTGTATAACACTGTGTGAAAATTGCAAGAGATGGCGACAGATAAAGTGTGCCCTCCTGCGCAAGGAGGAAGAGACAGAAAGTTCATAAAAAGGCAATGCAATTGGAAAACAGCCCTAGACTAAAAACCTTCAACTTTAAAGGAACCCCTATAGCGTCACATCTGGGTCTTTGTTATAATAAACATCTAAAACAACATCACCACACCTTAATGACATATGCTGTAATAAGGGTTTATACATGATTACTACATAGCTGCAGGACTAAGGATAGAGCTACCTTAATTTGACTATAGACCTCTCCTTTACTGATGAGCTACTATATGTGTAGGGGTGAAGTGAACTTGTCTCTCTGTCATTAGGGCTCTAGCTGAAACATTGAGGATAAACTGGTGGAGACTGGTTTGTGTCCTCTCGGGTGATTTTGAATCATGCAAAGTTGAAAACTCTGCTGAAATACCTCGACTTATCTTCCCACATGAAAAAAAAATCAGACTTTCTGGAATATAAATATCCCCAAGTCAAAGTCCCCAACCACTTAAAAACACGTTTTACTTATTGCTACTTTTCTCGGATGTTTGAGCTCTACTGTGCAGTGATGTATGTACAGAGTTGGATACTACATGGCTGTTTTCGCATTCGTCTGCTGAAGAGGGAAAATTCCTCTGTGCTCACCTTAAATTTTATCATGTGGATGTACGCACAGGATTTTGTGACATCACAACTAGTTTATGCAGCTTCCACAAATTATGATTTGGAAATTTGAAACTTCCAACACACATACAGTGAGAATGGACTTTTCAGTGAAGGAGGACACATCTTGTGTCTAGTAGTTAAACATTTGTAATGAGCAATGTTTACATCATCAAGAAGTGGATAGAGAGAAATTGCGACAAGAATGGATGAGAGCGATGTGGGTGCACAGGTTGTTCTAAGTCAACAGAAATAACAACTCTTAAATCGGCATGTTCCTGTGATTGACATAGAAGACATTAAATGGCTCCAAGAGACCACTACTGCTTTTTTGTGAACTGATTGTTTCTGCTGTCAATTGCAAGTCTGTTTTGGGTTGTTAAACACAAGTCCTTGGTTTAACACTTACATCCTTAGGATAACAAAAAAAACAAAAAAACAAAAAAACAATTACAAAACAATTAAATTCCAGTAAAATACTTTATATTTTCTGCAATTAATTACAATGAAACTAAAAACCACTTTTAGTGGAACTCCATTTTTATTTTTAGAAAACATTTTAAAAACATTGCCTAAATACCTCTCACGCTACTGTACTATACGCTCATGTGCATGTATGAGCATGCCCTCACTTTAATGTTTTTGAGAGCTCTGTGTGTGTGTGTGTGTGTGTGTGTGTGTGTGTGTGTGTGTGTGTGTGTGTGTGTGTGTGTGTGTGTGTGTGTGTATTGTTTAACTCCTCATTTCTGGGATCGAGGTCAAGTATCACAAGAAGCACTGCCAAATTAAATAAAAGATATTTATGTGTGTTAACAGAAAACAAATGTGCCCCACCATAGGCCATAATTCAGATCGGGAATGTGACAAATGTCACTAAAATGTCACAAGCATATTTTAGTCTCCTTTGATCGTAATTGGACTCTGAAGAAGTGAATTGTTGTAATTTTTGGTGAAGAAGAATGGTCTGCTTTGTATTTGTGCCATATATATATATATATATATGTAAACATATACATACACTGTACTGCCTTGTCTAAGTTTGGGTGTCAAATATTTAAGCTTGACATTTCTCATGGGCCTCGGATGACACATGCAAGTTTTTTTTTTCTATTGCGACACTACTATGAACATGTTCATCTATTATGAAGTTTATGGTTTACAGGAAAAAAATCCCACAGAGAAAGCAGTGTTGCTTTAGTGTGTTCCAGTTGATTTCTCTGTTTAATTCACAGGCCTTAATGTTTGGGTTGGAGATTGTAATTTTGTAATGGCTGTTTACATAGCTTTGGGGGTGGCATAAAGACAGAGAGAGCACTCTGAGAACACCTCACGCACTGCCCTTTAGCTGGATGGAACAGTTTACACACTCATCTATACATTCAGCAGTTCAAGTATTTTAAGTGTTGGCGCTGATATTGTAAATTACTCTTACTGTTGCTTTATTATATTAGACATCTTTAGACAAAGTACCATGTTTCCTTCAAGGATTTTCCTCTGTTGCGCACAAAGCGTCGCAGTTATCCTCAACATTTCATGTGGAGATAAACGTGTTGTGAAATTGACTTTGCTCAAAAAATTGACCTAAACTAATTACACAGGAAGAAATATGTTTCAGGCCCAGGACAGATCTTTACTGTGACACCACACCACACAGAGACCTGCATCTCTGAAAAAAATGCTACAAATTATAGATTTTTATTACTGATGTGTTCTACTAAATAACAGAGCAATGACATGTACATTCATCAGCTGTGTTACAACAAGGGTGACTCAGGTTACCTTCACACCTAGTTGTTTGGCTCATTTAGTCCAGAATAAGGAAGGAAATATTACAAAGTTGCCTTTAAGTTCTGGTCTGGTTTGTGCATTTACACTTACTTTTTTTTTTTACAAAGAAACAAAGAGGAGAAAACATTAAGTTATACAGACTGACAGGTAAGTCATTAAATGGACAGTTTGGTGACTGTCATCCTGTTTGGTCCACACCACCCCACCAACGCTGCATGGACTGTGGGATCACTATGTCACACACCTTTTAATTGGCTTGATGCACTGCCAAAATACATAGAGTATGATACAAACACAACACGTGTGGTTTTGCCTGCTTTTGACTCTCTCATATATCGGGGAAAATCCCATAATTCATGTGCTGACACGCATATGCATTACCATGGCTACCAAATGATTTACATGGATTTCTGAACAGGTTAAATTCAGCAGATGATTAATAGTAGTTTTGCTTTTTAAATTCTGCTAAAATCACGTATGTCTGATCTCAAATCTGCAGTCACAGTCATGTGGTCGATTTGTATGACAGAGACCTGTGCTTTCAAAAATTCTCTGTCAGGTTGTTTGGTTCACACCACCCAAAAACAGCATGGAAAATAATGTCTATTCAGTTTAGTTGAACTGTTCAAGTATATTCAGACACTTAATCGACTGTTTAATGCAATGACAACCAAGAACCTCCATTTTGGTAATTGATATTCACCCAATATGCTGCTTTTCACCCATTTCTACCATGATGATCCCATCGAGGGTTTAACCATTTATTTCAATAATATGCATTTTAGTTTGATAGTTTGGCTCTGCTCAATCTGAGCAATATTGACAGAGACTTTCCCTGAGCTCACAAACTTCCACACAGAACCTGCGATACACAGACATTTAATGAATGAATGGAGAGAGTTACATTACTGAAAAGCAGGCAGCAGAGAACAAGTGAAGACTACCTATTGTGAGAGATAGATTGTGGACATACATGGTTGGAGGGTGTATGGAACCTGATTTTAAAATAACCACTGTGCGTGCAAGAACTACTCTGCAGCTCCATTTTGGCCACCCATATCAAACAAATTTGTTCTATCTTGAATGCCCCCCTTATAAATAGTATTGCGCTGTGCAGTATTTTCTGGTATTGGCACACTTGAGACTGCATTATTGGTCTTATTACACTTACCTAATGAAAGGAGTTTGTAAATAGTTTGAGCAATGGTTAAATCACTAAAAGTAACCTGTCGAGTTTTTGACTGCTGGAACCAAAATGTCTATAAGGGGGTCATAGTTTTGTTTGTTGATTTGTTTGTTGTTTTGTGGACGCAGGTGACACAATACACATTCCTGCCAATCGTTTCACACTGTTCCACAGGTGGCTGTAACACACCAAGATTTAATATGGTTTGTACGATACTTTTTCATGTATTTTTCTATTTTAACCCTTTCCATAAAGGCAGGCTTTGTACCCGAAGTGGGAGTATCAGACAGTGTTATTGTGTTTGGATCTATAATTTGCCTGTTCTGCTTTGTGGTGTTCAGTTGACAATGCCTGATAAAGATCTCTGTTAGACTGAAACTTGGTGGGAGCTATCTGTGCAGTATGCAGACCTTTGGTCTAAGTTTTGCCTTCAATTTGTTTTGTCGATCTAGCACCTATAGAGGTTTTCGGATGGGATGTGCATTACCTACACCATATTTATCTTTGGTAACATGCCAAGAAACAAAAACACTGCTTGCAAATTTACCTGATGTAAAGACTGTAGATTTCTAAATTATCAAAGTATTACCTTTGCAAATGATTTATGAGGAAGGTAATGCATTAAAAAAGTTCACTACATTGAGTGTAACACTGAATGTATTCCAAACAAGGCTCTGGCAAAACTCCCCGGGCCATCTTTAAGTGGTAACGTAGCTTGAAGCTGAAGTTTTGTTGCCATAGTTACATGGACTTTAAACCCTCAGCTCTGAGCCTTACTTAACCCACTCCATAATTTTGAAAATGCTAAAAAGTGGGCAAGAGGCTGGGGGGGGGTCATGGATGTGGGAGGCAGGAGTTGTTCAGTGACGTCCCCAGGCCAGAGAATAATGGAGAGTGACACAGAATCCCAAGGCACATATGCTAGAGGGCTCTTTGAGGTGGAGGTCTTTTCCCCTTCAGAGTCCCCTGAGGCGGACATTAGTGTGGTGGAGGACCATGGTGTTCCAGCACCATATCAGTTTCAGCCGTTGGCCCCAGCCCCAGTAATGTCTGAAGCCGGAGCTCTCAGAGTCAAAGATGCAGTTAGAAGCACAGTCGTGAAAAACGCTGACTGCAAGTGAACATAGCCATGTGTTGCTATCGAGGGACCTGCTGCCATCTTCAACCACTGCGATCCATATGAGGGTCTGGAGGGAAAGAATACAGTCCAGTGGTGCTTCTACAGCACATGTCCGAACCAGGGTTAGCCAAAAATAGAACTCCTGAACTTACTGTGAATGATGAGTCTCGATCAGTATATATTTGAACTGATTTCAGAGACTCCCACTCAAGGACGGGTGCTGGGAAGGGTGGGCCACCCACCTCTGATTAGATGGTGTTAACATTGTTTTTTTTTATTTTTATAACTTTCATGACGGAAAGGAGTCCCCAAGGGTTGGCTCCATGTCAGCGCTGGCCTTGCAAGGTTCAGGATCATTTAAAACAGTAGATGACGTGTTGAGTAACTTTCAACCCATGAAATGCAGATTTTTATAACTTGGTAAGAAAAGTCAATATCTACACCAGCATCGATGTGCTTCAACACAGTAGAGTCATATCATTTAGTTTACAGCTCAAAACACATGTTTAAGTGCGCAGGACCTCTGTAATATACAGTACCTTAATTTAAAACAATGGCATAAAGGCATAAAGTGAAAAAAGGGCATTTTATTTATTGTATGTAAGTGAAACCTTATCCAACCAACAATGTGTTAGTCTGTCACTCAGTACTTTCTGACATTGCTGGGCGCTCTTTATTTTATATCAGTCCACATTTGTTGCTCTAGACGACAATATTACCAACAGCTATATGGTGTGTTTGGGATTTTTTTAGAATAAACTACAGTGTATTTGTTCATGGCAATGAAGGAACATGTCACCCAGTGCAACAGTGTGGCTCATTGATTTGATCTTAATAGTTTTTGGAAACAATGGAGCTCAATGGCAAAGAGGAATAAAATATATCAGACTTTGGATACAAGCACAATTCTTGTAAACAAGATAAATTAATTGCTGGTTTTGGTCTTCCCGTGGAATTTGTTGTAAATAAGAAATACCAATAAATAAATAAAAAATTAAATAAAAACATAGAATATTACCAACTTTATCCTTTAAAGTGATTAGAAATATGCTTGAGGTGACCTTTTACAAGATTTTAATGGACTCCTGTCAAAACATCAGTTTTTTCAATGGCCATTGTACAGATTAAATAAATAGCATATATGGAGTTGTTTGCACTTAGGTCCACATTTGACACAACATAAATCTTATCCACCTTATATGTGAGTATATTCTACTAGCTGCAGCTTGCTATTTGTGCAATGGAAATTATTTTAATTACTGAAGAGTAAAACAAATAGTTGTTACTGCTCTGCCAACTGCTACAAGTAAATGTAAATGATCACATCTTTAAGCTGAAAAGTTGCCTTCAGTTTTCACAAATCTTTAAAGTGAGACGTAGCTTTAGTACTGACGATGGAATTTTTAATTCTTATTTTATATTCGTAGTCATTAAGTACAGAAGTTTGAAGACTGTGAAAATATCAAGAAAAACAAAACAAAAATACTTTAGAAAAATATTATTCTACCATTGTGGAGAATTATTTTCCTCAGCCAGTATTAAGGAATCATGGTCAGTTAAGGAGTATCTAAAATCAGGCATGTTATCATCATCTAATGACGGTGTAGATCATGTGAAGCTTCTTTCATGCCAATGCTAGAAAATCCTCTGATGATAGACACTGCTGTGTGCTGGGCACAACCTCAAATTAAAGCTAATCCCTAAATGTTATTTCATAAGATTACCCTTTCAAGGAGCCTGCCATACTGCTCTCACTGTGCCAGATCATCCCACAGAAATCCCAAAATATGAATAAACAATCTATTCTTTTATCTCGGTTTTCCTCTGCTTGTTTATTTTCAGTCAAGCAGGTAGCTCACAATGGTTGCTTTGTCAAACATAGTCAAGGCAGCAACAGTATATTTAGAAAATAGATAATTGTATCAGGATTCCTTCAGGGAGGAAACAGTCAAAGATACTAAAGATGAGCTCATCTACAACATCTCATCACCAAACTGAAAAAAAAAAGATTCAGGTTTTACTTCTGATGAAAAAAAGCTTATTTCATCGTTCATATTGCAGAATAGTCGGGTAGTTGACTCAGGCTCAAGCTTATTCATTATTTATTAATTTGGGCTTTGAGTCAGTCATATTTTGGATTATTCCAGGAAGTTATGAAACAGTCAGTCATCATCCTGTCTGGAGGAAACACTGGTTCACACACACACATATACACACACAAGCAAACACACCACAGATGTGTCACATTCAACAAGCCCTCCAACTTGAACAACCATGTAGTTCATTTGTCCCTAGCCTGTGATACAACCCATTGGAGGTTCTCCTGAAATAGCACGCCTTCGGTTGCAGTCGTGCTGGAGATTCATCGTCATGGTTACAATAATAAACATCCGGTTAAGCTTATGGAATGGTCATGGTTTGGTTATGTTTAGGCACAAAAACTAATTGGTTAAGTTTAGGGAAATGTGATTTGGGTTAAAGTAAGGTTAGAGGACCTTTGTTGTCATGGTTACAATAATAAACAAATGGTTAAGGTTATGGAATGGTCATAGATAAAAGAAACAATGACGACTATTGGTCTCAAATGGGAAACAAACAGTGGTCTCCCGTGTCAAAGTCCTGTGTTTTGTCAGCCCATCCAGTCATGCTCCCCTTATACTTACTATGGGTCACGTAATAAAAAAACGTAGCTATGGGTCATAATAAGCTGCTTGCACAGTAGACCAAGGGGCTCGTTTTTTAAAGGGCAGTCTTTTCAGCTTCACATTTTATTGATTAAATTGGCACTTTTCACACCCGTCCTACACAGCTAAATCAGATGGGTGTGGGGCACTGTGGTTTGTCAATTTATCTCTTATTGTCCATTGTGATAGACAACATTGGTCTGATTTTGATATTTTGATCATCACTACCACATATATTCTGTCAGTGTGTTTTGGTTACACTGATTGACCTATCACAATGCTAGATTTTGAAAAATTAAACACAATATCTCAGACATTACTTTTCTGATTTAGTGAGCATTTGTACTATATAGCAGTGTTTACAAATCACAATACTTGGCTTGAATTCCAAGTAGGTGTTTCACTGCAGGATTTTAATGACACTTAAAGGATTAGTTCAACATTTTAGGAAATACTTATTTGCTTTCTGTCTGAAAGGGAGAACAATGATCTAAATCTCATGTCTGTGGGTTAAGCACAGAGCTGGAGTCAGGACGTGGTTAGCCAAGATAGGGAAAGAGACAAGATATAGCACATTGTGTAAATAAGTTTTGGATTTGTTGGGAGTAATATATTTTTACTTTGGACTGAGAAAAAGTGCTGCCTGAAATGTGCACCAAGTGTTTAGATGTGGCGCAAACAAATGTTCCTTCAGTGGGAGTGATTTGTTCATACTAGCTTTAACAGATTTCAACAAACTCGTGAAGCTGCTGCAACAAATGTGCACTATAGTAAATCAGCAAAAACAAAAATACAGAAATAAAGTAGATAATCACATAAAATATGAGAATTATTTTCAGTAAAAGTGTCAGTAGAGTGACACCCAGAAATACCCATAATACCCAGAACTAAAGGTAGCTTGTCTGACCTTTCTCATGCTGTGCTGCTGACACCATATCTCACCTTGTCATTGTATAAGAGCATGACGCAGTTTATCACTTATGCCACCACAGCACACCTCCCACTGGGAGCCCCAGTACTTTTTTACAATCAGAGTGTGTCCGTCCAGAGCCGAGATTTATTCCTCATCCCCTAAGAAGAGATCACACACATGCAGCCCAACCCACAGTCCAGTCTCAGTGCAGGTGTTTGACCACATGTCCTGTGTCTCAGGCCATACACATCTTCCCTCCAGGCTTCCCCCAACCTACTGTCTGTCTGTCCCCTTTCAGATCCTCCTCATCAGATCCCCATGGAACAGATTTGTAACTGTCCATTGCTCAGCGAGATTACAGGGTCCTGCCTGCTGATCCCTGAAAAAGCCTTTACTGGACGCTGCTTTCAGGCTGCAGACGCCTTGGGATGTTCCTTCAAGGGGACAGCTGTCAAAACAATCATCAACACTTCAGGGAAACATGTCATTCCACAACCCCATGCTGATTTGATATCAGCCATGTATTAACATGAAGGTTGGTGATTTACTCCAGTTATTGGGTTGAATGGAGCAATGTATGTGTACGCTGGTTGCCTGTATGTATGTTTACCTTAGTTGTCACCCCGCCCCAAAAAAAAACATTGTGTTTATTTGAAGTGATAAATTCTTAAGTATTACATGACTATCTATACTCTTCCTGTCACATACATCATTACATAGTTAACAAAAGCTTTTATGTTTGCTCTTCTAAACATCTGATTTCAGGTAGGTCCTTGGAAAGAAAAGTCCTCAAGCACAAAGAATGTAATTATTGTCCAGAATGTTTTTGTCTGAGTAATTCAAGGAAAAAGGAAACTGTCTTTACCAAAAATCAGCAGCATTGGTCATTTTTTCAAATATCTAAAACAACTTACAGGATATTTATGTTTTTCTGAAAAAAAAACCCACTTGCCCTCTTGACAGTGATTAATGTCCTATCTATCTACTTTAGCAAAGGCAAAAGTAACATGACATTGCAAAAAGAAGTTACAGGGGTTGGGGTTAGCTAAGTGTGTTACTTTGTCAAAGACCAATTCACATCTTGAATCTTGTACCAGCTGTCAACATTGGTTTATTGTAACCATGAAAATAATGTTTTCTTAACCTTTACTGGGAGACTTTTCAGTTGCATAAGCTTGACCTTAACGATAAAGGCAGCAGATCAGAAAATGCTCATCCTGGATGTTTTTGGAATGGTTATATGGGTTGTTGGACAGTGAACAATTGACCACTGAGTAATGTACTACAGCAATGTGATTCGTTTTTTTCATTAACAAGAATGGCAGTAAGTAGAGTGCATACCTCCACAAAGGCCAAATATTGACGAAAATGTCGAAAAATGCCATCTCACACAATTTTACGGAAAGTGATAAAAAGATTCCTGGATCCGCCCCTTTAACCTGATCTGCACCAAAATTTAATCGGTTCATCCCTGGCCCATGCCCCATCCCTCCACCAAGTTTGGTGCATACCGGTTCAGTAGTTTTTGCACAATCCTGCTGACAATAAACAAACTAGAGGGGCACTACAGCACAAAGCGCGTAGACCTCTACCAAAGCCAGTGTCAAACAACAATCACCAGACTTCAGAGAAAAAAATTTAATCTGATGGTAATGATCCCGATTTCACCCAAAATTAATTTCCCATGCCCCGTCCCTACACCAAGTTCGGTGCAAATCAGTTCAGTACTTTTTGCATAATCCTGCTGACAAACAAACCAACAAAAAAATGCAGGTGAAAATATGTCCTTGTTGGAGGTAATAAGTAGAGTAAGGGAGCAGAATTTGAAATTAAGTTAATACATTACATTTACAAATCCCAAAAACTCTCCTATGCATTAATATTTTAGGGGTCAGCTAGTTTATTGTCTTATTATGAGGTGGATTGTTGGGTTGATAACAGCTTGGTCTCTGTTCAGTGGATGGATGCATGCAGAACATGTTGGCATGTTCTTTTGGCTTAAAAGTGCAAGTTAACCTCCATCAAAAGTGGAAGAATGCGCTCTCTGGTAATTTCAAAGTTGTCTTAATTATATATTTTGTCTTCTTAGCTGCCAGCTAGCCACTGGTAATCCTGCAGTCACAAATCAGCTGGGTTTGGTTCAAACTTAACTTTAGGAGTGCTGCGAGGTCACCAAGTTCCTAACCTAGCAACTTGATGGTCAGCAAATATCTTCTAACCATAGACCTGCTGCTTGTTAAACCAAAGGTTCTTTTTTTCAATTTCTACATATGTTAAATACAGTAAGATGTAATGTGTGAGTGTTGCAGCTTTGCAGTTGTTTGAAGGCACTTTTACCTGAGCTGGGCTGAGCAACAGAAAGTAATGTATTGGCCTGAACATGAGACCACCATGATTTTTTGACACTTGTTTTTGGAAAAACTTCTTCCTGAATGTGGAAAACAATTGATCAAACTAGTCCGGCTGAGAAGGTTTCCCCCAAAAATACAAGGACTCTAAGGATTGGCAAGTCCTCATCTCTGAAGCCTTTTCTCTTGAAAAAGTGAAACATGAAATAACTCCATTAAAGCAAGGCATAAATCCCAGATTTGTGTAAATTGTCCACTTATGTTCTCAAGGACAGCTACTTCTTCATCCTGTTTATCAGTCACATACTCCCACACTCTTCTATCAAGCTCTTGGAAGTGGCCCAAATGATTTTCTTTGGCTTTTCGCTTTTTTCAGTCAGTTTGAGCTCAAGACATTTTGTGACACCGGTGTTTCTCCTTCTTCTGCAGCGAAGACTTTGGGAGGCACTTCCAAGTCGTTTTCATTCATAGAGCATTTATGTCCGTCACGGTAGTAGCGGATGTTACACAAGCCTGCAGAACCTCCTGTAGGTAAACCTAGGTTAACTAATTACTTTTAAGGCTGACTACCTTTAAAAAACACATGATAAACACTATAAAAAAAAAAAACATTAATAAATTTGCCAGCCTAGCAACAGTAAGACTACAAACAACCCTTAATCCAACACTTTCTTAATCTAAGAAAGTTAAGATGTTAAACCAAGAGATGATGAAAAGATTGAGGCTTCCGAAATAGCTCATGATGGACTCACAACCTCAGACAGGCATCTTGGTCTACTGAACCACAGGCAGCCTTTCCTTGTGAAACACTCGAACATCACTTAACAGCCCTCACGTGTCATTCATGTGCACACCGAACAAACAGCCGTCGATTAGTGGATTCAGGTGCACTAATTCAAGCGTAGAACAATGTGGGTACTTGAGTGATAATAGCCACTGATCTTCAAAGTAGCTCAACAGTTTGATTCCTCAGTCTGTACTTTGCCTTTGTCACAACACAGAAGGGCGTTCTGGGTAAAGTGAAGACTCCCACCTGGATCTGACAACCTGTAGAATCAAGAAAAGAACCCATAAGAAGGGGATGAAAGACAGGTTTATTCCCTTCCATTGAATGTTCGTTGACAACACATACAAGGGTCCAAAGTGAGTGTCAGTGTGGGTAATGAGGGTAGGTTATTATTTTGCCCTCAACCTGGGTACCTGTGTACCTAAGTGGGTTGTGTATGATGTTAGATGATTATGTATATAAAAATTGCACTGTAAAATAATAAACATTATTCATGGCACAATTTTGAAGACAGAGGGCACATTCAATTTGTAAAATAATTAAAAATGTGATGACTCATACTTACAGCCCTGATTCTTTGATAATAAACTGTATATTATTAATAGTTAATAACAGCCTAAGAAATAATATCAATAATATATAGTGTATAATTCATAGGCGCATGACATCTTGACTGAAAGAGATGAAAAACAACTAAGAAATGATGTATGTTGGTTGTTTTGCATCTGTGTGTGGGTTTTTTTTGTGTCTTTGTTGGTGTTTTGTGACTTTTTGTGGTCATTTTTCATCTCTGTGATCAGTATACATTTTTTGTTGTCTTTATGTATCTCTTTGTAGTAATTTTTGTTTCTGTGATTGTTTTTTGGCTCTTTGTAGTCCTTTTGTGTCTGTTGTTATTTGATCCCATGTTGTTGTTCTGTGTTTCTTTGTGGTCATTTTGCATCTCTGTGGTGATTTTTGGTCTTTGTGGACATTTTGCATCTCTATGGACATTTTAAGTCTCTTTGTGGACATTTTGCATCTCTTTGTGGTCATTTAATGTCTCTTTGTGATAGTTTTACGTCTCTTTATGGTCATTTTGAGTTTCTCTCTAGTCATTTGATTTACTTTATGACAAGAAAGTTTAACAGTCACTACATACAGAGGGTCTGGTCCAGGGGTACAGCACTTTTTTGGGAAAAGTGCTTTGGAAATAGGGCTTTAACACAAATTGTTGAGATCGGTAATTTTGTGTCTCTTTTACGTTCTTCTTTTCTCACTGCCTCAATTCCTCCACCTTTCGTAGCTTTCCTCTCTTTAAATTTCCACAGATATGAAAGGAGAGTTTGCAATGAAACACAAGTGTAAGCAGTTTGGTTTTCACCTTGGAATATTTCTTTCATACACTTAAGACATGAGACCAAAATTAAATCTAAATATTAGTTTTATTGTTTGGTGGAGCATGTCATAGTTGGCTGCCCATCTACCCCTTTCAGGCTTGTAAGAAACACTCTGATGTTTTTCAAGCTATCACTGGCTCAACAGGCAGTGATCCCGCCTCTCATGTGAAGGCAGGGAAACCTCAGCAAACACAAGCTTGATTGATGACCGGCTCTTATTGATACAATCCCTCACATGTGGTTTGGCCATTGTAGCACATGTGGTTAACCAATAAAGAACAGATCTAGGTTAGATGCAAAGAGGACATGTAGATTACAGGCTTTGGTTCCTGTTCTAATTCGACTCACTTCATTGTCATTGGCTGGTAAAATGAGTCCAAAAGTCGGTGATATTTTTCAACCTGTCATTACTGTACCCCAGAGGTTTTTAAATAGGTTTTCTGTCATGCTTCATGTTTCCAATGGCAGGAGCTATATGTGTTTTCTCAGGGAATAAAGCAATTGCACTTAAGCTGTAAGAAAGTTGGTTTTGTTAAATGACAGTTTCAGTTTATGAAAAATCTGGTGTTATTTGCTAAGTTTTAGCAATCAGTCCTATTGGTAATTATAAGATGTAGACCAAGTTAATACATTTTTTTCACTGCAGATATTTTGACATGTCATAACAGGAAAATTACAGAAAAGTAAAGGTGTGTTTAATAATATTAATTATGGCTGCATTCCAGTTAGGGAAAGTCAGGATTTTGTGTGTAATGGCTCACTGGAAGAGATTACTGGGACACTTAATGGAACTGAGTCACTGTTAATGTTATTCCACCAGTACTTTTCCTGCTGTGACACATCAAAATGTCTGGATTGACAGAAGTCTATTGGTGAGATCTGGGAAAGCAGCAGCATTGATAAAGGAAATCAGACATGTCAAGAAACACATGCACACAGATGATCAGACAGGTTTCGAAAAAAGTTGGTTGTGAAGCTCAGAAAATGTATTTATCATTTCACAGCCTACCTTTCGTGAGGACTGTGTATAGAAAGAGGTCTTTTTGGGCCACTGTGCGTTGTGGATCATGCAGTTCCAAATGTAGTCACTAGACCAAAATCAACTCACAGCTCAGCAGTGTTAATAGGTCTTGCAGTTTATAGACCAATTGTCTAGTTCAGCTTTTGACCTACTGTACTTATTGTAGTTCTGTGCACACAGTTTTCCCTTGCAATGAGGGCTTGTAATAACATGCTTTAGATAATCGGGTGAAACTGATGGCTTGTGTACAACCTGCCTGATTGTTCTACAGCTTGTGTTTCCTAATTTTAGCAATGTCATCTTAATTCCCATACCTCAGCAATTTCTTTGCTAAGTGCAGTGTTATCATAACTGATAGAAATGACTACCAAAAATATGACTTGAGTTGTAATAAACAGAGGAAAACAGTTTCTTCACTGTTAGTGAAAACTACTCAGGGCTGACCGTCTTACGGATATGTAAACCAATGGAATTTCACTACGTAGCAGAGCCTTGTCTCACTCTGTCCTATTTGATGGCTAAACACTGTCACAGTGTCACTGCCATCTTATTCTTAAAAGAGAAGCCTTTGTGTTGTTCAGGTCCACCTGTATGACAATCCATTATGGCACTGCATCACTGTGTTCACCATTATTATCTAGTTGTGCCATGTAAAGATGCATTTTTTTCCCCTAAAATTAAAGTGTCAGTTGTCCCACCCACACGCTAACTTAGATGCGGTAACTATCAAGACATTACCATTCGTGGAGGATGCCAAAGGTTTGATAAGGGCAGGGAATCCAATAGGGTTGTCCTATTTCCGTTCTAGAGACCTTGCTTTGGTCTTTTCCTTGATTTGGGGATTTCTTCATTGTTTTCCACTTTACTTTGAAAATACCACATTTGACAAGGGACTAAACACAAGCATACTGCTACGGCTTGTGTAAACGCAATTAATTACCACACAGTCTGCACTATGATACAACAGTCATCTGCTGCTACAAGCAACCATGACACGTTTTATACTCAGACAACTGGGTACAACCTGACATTGTTTGTACTGTCTTATATGGCTCAGGCTGTGTTGAGGCAAAGGCATTTCAGACTGAACTGAACTGTTTTGACTTCATTGTTCAGTCGGACATTGTGTTCATGTTAGTCATTTTATGTTTGGGAGGATTGTTATTTTGCCCTATCCAAACCACTCAGTAGTAAATGACATATCATTTTCAGTCAATGAGGAAGCTGCGATAGTCATTGTTAGGAGCAGTTAACATTTTTATCTTGTTTGATAAAATATGCTAATTTAAGAGTCACTTCAATAGGTCAGCTTGCAACAAAATGTATAGCTATGTTGCTCTCATCCAAGCTTGTTGCCACTTTCATGGCTATTTTCTGTTGCCACCTTTCTGGGTCTGGCATGGCAAGACAGCGCCCCCATTATAAACTGTGCCTACAAAGCTCTGAGGTGTTTCTGCATTCAGGGAAATAAATGTCATTGAGCACAACACTACATCTACTCTGCATGTATTTGGGTCATTGTAATAAGACAGGGGTAACAATTCAGAGTTCTGAAACCAACAAAGATTTGTTCCAAGAAATGTGAATGGACATGGCCATGAGGAGGACAGTATGTAAAGTGGGTTGTCCATTTATCACAGGATTAGCATTTAAGTCAGTGATTCCAACTGTCCATTTGTCAAAATGTCATTGAGCAATGCACTGACCACCAAATTCTTCCCTATGGGCAGGTAGGTAGAGAAAAGCTATGTAAGTGCAGCCTATTTACCATTTTACATACCATAAATTAGACCTCAAAGGAAGCTTGATTTTGGCAGGTGCTGGAAGCCAATTCTAATGCAAAAAAGCCAGGTCACAGGTTTGGATTCATCCGCTGATATGGAATGAGGGAAAAACCCTATGAATCCACAAGACCTTTGCAGTCATGACTCAGTTGCTGTAGACAAAGTTGCTTTGGTCTACTCCTGACTCATCACTGATATTAGATCTCCACACTAAATTGTCCGTATTAGTTGTCTGGATGATTCATGATATTAAATGGCTCGGTCATACTTGGGACACTGACAGCAGATGTTATTTATAAGATTTAAGGTAAAGAGGTTGGACAATGATTTTATTTATTAAAAATTAATGATACGTTATTGCATATTAACAGTTTTGGAAAAACATTTGAACAGACATTAGTGTCCCAATTCAGAAAGCAATACAGCAACAATTATGTTGCATTCACATTGGGTTTTGGCACCATGAACTGGGTTATTAGCATTGTCTGATTTAGGTAACAAGCATGATAGTTAACTTGCCCTGACAAGGGAAACATCCTCTGTTGTTTGTACATGATAGGAGGTAGTTAGGGTAACTACATTGTACTTTTATTTGTTAACGATGTCTTGATTATCTGCCAAACAGTCACGTTGTGAGCCAGGAGCTTGCTTCTTGTGGTTGACAGGAAAAGGATGGGCGGTAACCATGTGTGCCGTGTATGTGTGTGTATGAGCATGTGTTTGAACCTGATGCGTTACTGACAGCAGCGGGCCCGGTGCAGCAGTGAGCCATTGTTTTCCTTGGCAGAGATTAGAGGCCCCCAGGGGCCCATGCCACAAAGGGGGCTCTGTTACCAACTCAAGAGTTTTATTGTATCCCAAATTAACCCCATGGAGAGGGGAATAAACAGCATGGCAAATATCGCGCTTGCATAATGTCAATGAGCAAAATGGCAGCTGCTTAGTCCAGAAATTCTGCAGGCTTCACCAGTGCTTGTCTTCTTATGATGATCAGTGCCTGTTGAGATGTTTTGACTCTCCCGTTAAAAAAAATTCCAAGTTGTATACAAACAATTTATCTCATACGTCTAGCAAATGTCATTTGAATGTGTGAATAATCTTTTCGATCTTCATCAGTGCTTGTGAAATGTAAATGACATTTTTGCCTCATTTCCACTTTGGTTCTCGTTGGATCTTCTCATTTTATCAAATTGTAATAAAGAAACCATGTTGTTTTGAGTGGCTTTACTCCCTCTACAAAGCATGTTCTTTTTCATCTAAAACATGGGTAGAACGTTACATCCCCAAATTCCTCTAAGACAGCTCAAAACCCTTCGAAAAGACAAATGGGGTCATGTCTACAAAGAGGAATAATCTTCTTTTCTCCACGGCCTACAAACAGGCCTGTCAATTGGCTTCATTGTCAACATCCTAGGGACTGGTTTTTAAAGTGTCAAGATCAAAAGCCTTGACAGACAAAGCACGCTTTTTATTATTGCAGTGGCAACCCATAAGCTTTTAATGTTAGAAATTACAGTAATTAAGTACAAGCTCTACAAGCCTTGGATCTTGACGGAGGCTTTGAGGAGTTAACCACAAATTAAAAAAAAAAAAAAACAAGCCCATAGCTGAGATAAATATGAGCCCTTTGTACTGTTAAGCAGTGCACAGAGCTTGCCTGCGGTGCCTCTTATCATTACAGGCAGCATGGGATTGATCATATTTAAAGATGATGACTTTGGTTTTAGAATAAAGGGAAAAGAGGAAGGGAGATCAGAAAAGAGAAAGAAAATGTTAATGAACAAGTAAGCGGCAGAAAGATTTTAAAGAACAGAGTGGCAGTGGGAGGAATAAAAGTGATAGCGCTCAGCTAAATAGGAGAGGATGAAACATTAAAAAAAACATGCAAGTGAGTACTTGATAGTTATCATTCTGGAATAGCCGGAATGGCTTCCATCTAGACTTTCATTGCTATTGTAAATAAACAGTTTGAGACTCTGAGAAGACTTTCAGAACAGTGATCTATAATCATGTCAAGGCCAAATGTACATTATGCAACTTTTCAAAAAGTGTTGCTCATTTTAATGACTTATTATCTATGAAGTTGCATTTGGCTGGGACTGAATTGAGCAGCATCTGCAAAGCAACCAAAGGTGCCACAAAAACACATGGCAAAAATAGTGAAATAAGGTTGAATATATGGTTGCATAGAGATCAATACTGGGATTGGATGTAATTTAAAGATGACGTTAATGATTTTTGTAAAAATACGCTGATGGATACACAGCCAGCACATACAGTGTTGCCAACTTAGAAACCTTCTCAGTACATTTAGTGCCTTTAAAACCCCTTTAATGACTACTGAATATGGCTTTAATGGCCTATTTATACACATATACACATTATAGCTCCTTTACCTGTTACAAAGCAGCTAGTGTCTCAAATTGTTTCAATGTTGTAAATGTAAATATTATAGATATTAACTTGTTTGAAATGTATTGTTTACATTTTTAAATGTATAATTAACACATATGTAAATATGTGAGGTAGATTACAATAAGTGTATCAGACATTTTTTCGTTGTAAAAGGCTCAGACTCAACAATTCAGTAAATTTATCATAAAACTACAACAATGAGCTAAAAGTTTTTTGTTAATTTTCTGTGTTTACAGTACAAGCAGCAACATTCTCACATCACAATTCATTCAATGTAAATATTAAAAATATTGCTTAATACAAGTTTTTTTGTTTTAATGTGACAAAAGTTTAGTATTGCAGCTTTTAATGAGCATATGACTTGGTGAGAAAGACAGAGAGACAACTCTGTGCCGGCTAGTTTGCAGTGCAGTGTTGATAGTGGCCCTTTGAGTGGCCAGTGCGGTGAAAGGCTGGTGAGCAGGGGTGACTCGGCCCTCTCCTCATTGTTCCCAGAGCTTGGTATTCCTCTCATAGCATGCCCCAGGCTCTAGAGGATGTGCTTTTAAAGATCCCAGGCCCTCCTAATGGCCCCACTCATCTCTCCAACACACACTGTTTAACAAACACACAACTTCAATTTAACTTCTTTATCCTTCACCTCAGAACAAAAGGTGAGTTTATTCATAGAATTATGTACCAACAAAAATAACAAAGATCCTCCCAGATTATTTGTATACTAGTTTTAATCACACCCCCACCTCCACCCTCTCCATATATCCCACTCTTCCCCTCTCTCTTTCACCCTTCCTCTCTCAGACCTCTGTCTCTGTCTCTCCTTCCTTTTTGCTGAGTGTCCCGCTCAGCTGGCCAGCGCCTTTTCACTCTTTGCTGAGGGAATTGTCCCCTGCATGTCAAGTGTAGCCATTAGAAGGAAGGGTTTGGATGAGAGGTGCTTTTCAGGTCCCCGTCCCCCTCACCTTTGAATGGAGACAATAGAGCTGTTCTTGAGGTCCAGATGACCACACACATATACACCCACTGCCAGGAAACTTTCGAGTGTCCTTCAGCAGTAAGGGCCCGTACGCTAAACTCAAATTTCAAGGAACGGGTATACTACAAAACAAATCCATGATTTCTATCTTTGACTGTAATAACCGCTGTTGTAGTCAAGGCAACAATACTTCAGTACAAGTTTATTTCATGACAAGATCTACAGTTTGAGTCGGGACAAAGTACAAGGTTAGATGTAGTCAAGTCAAAACCAAAGCAAAGCAGAATGGGTGCTATTCGTGGAGACTGTCTTAATGCAAAAAGACCAGGATTGTTCTTATGTTCAGATACCTAATGACCAAGAAATCGGCCAATTAAAAGACAAAATACACACATCAGCCACAGCATTAAAACCAGTTACAAGTTTTAATGCTGTGACTGATCGGTGTACGTTGTTTTCCATGCCCTTTAGCATGACACATAGAAGTGTTTTCTGATCTAACTTCCCTATCAGAAGGAGATCATTTGTATGTGCCTTCGGAAAGCATTACAAATCACTGTTGAAAAATAAATCAGTTTTATGATGTGATTACGCTATGGTTAAAGTTTGGTTAGGTCCAGGCAAAAAAACAAGTTGGTTAGGTTTAGTGAAATATCATGGTTTGTAAAAAACTATTAAACTATTAAAATCAATACATTGTGAAGGTTAGGGTAGCTTCGACGTCATGGTTACGATTACAGACACAGGGTTTAAATTCAGCAATTAATCACAGTCATGCTTTTTAAAAAAGCAACATTGACCGTCGGTTGTAAATGGGAATGAACACTACCCTATTGTTTACTTTTCTTCCTTCATAATTACTACAGCCACTAGAGGGCTTTGTCACTTAAAGGGGCAATATATAAGTATTTAAGTTTAAAGCATTCAAAAATTAACTAACAGTATCATCAGAATGTGAAAAAAGAGTGCATTACCTTGTTTCTGACAATAAGGATGGACGCCCCAACTTTCTGGTAATAAGGTGCCCCCGGTTTGTTTGGAGTATGAATTCAACAGTTGGCCAATTCTTACGCATTGCCCCTTTAAACATAAACATATGTCATTTTGGGGGTCATGATGAGACAACTGATGCTTTAGTCCTATCAGTATCAAAACAACCTGTTCACTTTCACCTCACACATCCTTTTTGGCCATGCAAATTATGACATTTGCTTCTCTGAAACAAAAGCAGATATATTGTGTCAATATTTTAACATTGCAAAACCTCTTGGAGAGGAATTTGGGGTAAATAGTTGGATCAGTTACCTGTGTGACTTTGACATAGATAGCTGCTGTTCATATACAGTTCCCTATGGACTGTCAACATTGTTTTCTTTTAACTGTGACCACATGCTTTTCTGAAAAGGTTCCTCAACTTAACAATTATATTAACCCACACCATGATCTTTCCCAGATCTTAACCAAGTAATTATTTTAACCCGAGCCGCAATCTTTCCATAACCTTCACCAAGTAGTTTTATGTGCCTAACCTCGCCAAACCTTAACAATAGTGATATCACATCAGAAAGCCATCATATAAGTCATTTTGAAGGCAATGACCAACAATTTTGTAATTAGCTTAGAGGACTTGATCATTGGCCATAGACATTTCTTTGAATTTTAAAATAATGAATCATTTCTAAAGGATGAGCAGAGATGAACATCATTACTCAGATGTTTTGTACACTACCCTTCAATAGTCAATGTAAAGGAATTTATTAATCAGTTCACAGGAGTGTGAAGACCATTGTATACACATGTAGAAAATCCTTTTGAAACCTATTGTGTGATGCCAAAAAATGCATCATCATCAGTTGAGATAAAACCCTTTCCTACCGCCAGTTCAGTTTGGGTGGGATGCTGATGGGACATCATGTTACAGTTGCTGCTAGTATTTTGTCAGCCAGAGTCCAGCATCAACACAACCTTTCCCTTTTCTGTTTGATTGGCCAAAGTCAAGAAGCTCCAGTTCAAAGAAAGACAACTGAGATAAATTAGCCTGCTTAAAGTGATAACTGATGGTAGAATTCAGGTAGAGGTAGCTTTGTGAAAATTCAACTTAAAGCCTTACAGGGTTCCTACTGTTTTGTAAAGTGAAAATCAATATTTTTTAGATCATACAACAGGTTTCATGGAACCAGACATTATTAAAAAGTACTCTACACAAATGGATATGAAATCTTTCAGTTTATGTGTAATTAAGAAAAATAACTTGCAGTTATATGTGTTTACTTATTTATTTATTTATTCGGTATTATAGTATAGTATAACTCAGCCTGGCAGGGTGAAATGCCAGTGTGAAAGGATAACAGGATCAGGGCCCAGACATCATGTTTGGCAATCTTAAGCCCAGAAACTATGAGGAAGCTTCTGGCCAGGAAACTTAAAGCACACTCTCTCTAAAGATGCAACGCAAGCTTGGCATTCACCGCATTCTCCACCAGCTCTTTTTATGCCACGGGTGTCAGGACATGTTACTATGTCTGCTAACTTTTTACAAGATGTGGCAGCATGCTTTGTGAGGAGTTGACTTTAACAACCTTATCTAAAAGGTCTGTTAAGTGCCTGGCTTTAGAGAGTAACTTACAGTACATCATAAAAACACACATTAAAACAAGCTGAAAGGGGGATCAGAGGATGGAAGGGGGTTATTGTTACTGTTATGACGGTATTCCCATTCCCACCACCACGGGTTTGCGTAAGCCCCTTAATGGTAATGCGCTGTACAGTCTGGCTCCCATGCTCGCCTCCTTGACTGACAAAGTCACTCGTACCAGTGGATTAGCTGGCTGTACAGGGGCCCTCCACCTGTAAATGGTTGTCGGTAATGTGCCAATGATGGACATGCTGCAGCATGTATTGGCTAACTCCAGCTCTCCGCCGCCCTCCACCTCCTTGTCCCTTTCATGCCTCCTACCATCCTTCCCTCCAACTATTCTTCACCTTCTGTAGGCCTCCCACCTGATTATCCTCCCCCTGCAGGAATAAGAATGTCAAGATAATCTTCAGGTGGCTGGTACGTACACCATCTCATTCCCAGGGCTGATTGCTGACCTCTCTGGCTAATACGTGCAAGGTTGGGAAAACACAGCTCCCGAGGAAACATAATGCTACCTTTGAAAAAAACTCTGGCTTTTTAGTGGACCCCACTGCGAAGGCACAAACAAGCCCTGCTGCATACATGCATTCCAACTCCATGTAAAGACAGAACTTAGGTTTTGCCCAGTTAACCCTTCTCCTTGTTTTGGAGTCAGCCTCAGTCTGGAGTGTTCCTATAAACAAGAGCTAAAGGGGGTACTGGTATAATTATTCCTATGAGATGGAACGACACTCCTGAATAGCATGTGCAAAACTTACCATTAGAAGCCACGTGTAAAGACTGTGAAAGATTAGAGTGCTGAGAGCTAGCTTTTTTCATAATGTATCGTTTTTTACCGCAGCTCACTTTCATGTCGCATTACTGCTGTGCTTTTTATCCTTTTTCTTGAGCTGTTCACAAGGTGTTACATGTAGCCCTTGATGCTAAGTTATGGCTGAAAAGTCTCCATTTGGAGGACAGGCTAAATAGCCACTTAAGGGAGCAAAGTTAAACTGAGACAAAACTAAATTTAATTGACTGTCAGATCTTTTATTTTAAACAATTTTAAATTTGTGTAATTGTAGTGACTCAGTTGCTATGTGATGTTGTGCAGGACATGTCAGGACAGGTATCAATAATTGCATCCTGCATCAGTTTTAATTTAAATCCCATACCTTTATGTGTAATACACACCATGTCACAGGGAATCTTGGACAAAACACTATCTATCATGCACCAAACAGCAGACACACAAAGTTAACAACTAGCTGGTAAAAATTAGTTGAGCATTTAGTGGCTCATTAGAGTTTGTAGAGACCAAAACAGAGCTAAGAGCAGAGGGAATATTACTGACATTTGCCAGGTGGCCAGAAACATGACTCCATGAGGTGTGATGCAGCCATGGTTAAATGAGCATCTGTGAACAATATACCACATAAGAACCTTCTTTTTTTTTATCTCATGATTGATTTTATCTTCATTTCAATATGTTTACTTGTGTTAATACTAGGTAAATTGTTATGTAACTGATTGACCCTAATGCCACAAATTGACTGTGTAGGTTACAGAAATGTTGCTAACTACACCATTTAGTTGAAAGCAAAATATTTTTTCCTTCAACAGTTCTCCATGGTTAAAGGTAGTATTGAGCCTCTCTCCTCTTGGTATCCAGTTACTTTCAACAGATGAGTTGGTGAGTGTACTGTGTGAATGAGAAGCCATGCAGCTCTGAATAATAATGTGAGTCTTAATTAATCTAAGATGAACATTTTTCTTTATCCTGTCCTCCCACAGGTCCAAGCAATGGGTCAACTACCCAACAGTCCCCCCTGGAGATTACCGGCATTGCTGCCTTGGTCAAAGACACTTCAGCAAGGGTCATTTGTGGCTGACAGACTGGCTTCAATCCTGGTCTTCCAGTTAAGGATTAGTCCCTCTAACCTTTCAACACTCCCTGCTTATCCCTTCTTTATCATTTATCTATAAGGTAAGGAAAGGTATTTGATTGGAATAGGAGTTTAAATATGTTCTCTATTTTGGCTAAAGTAGCAAGATATGTGCCCATTCTGACAAACCAAAATTTCCACCGCTCATGGAAAATTACATCAGTGGGTTATTATATAGGGAGTGAAATCATCTTGATTGCATAGACTATACAGTCACTGCAATGGTAAATCCATTGATGAAGCTATTTTACAAGTGTGATTAAGCACACGTCTGTGTGTGTTAAGAACATCCAGCTAATGCCAAAAGAGACACACCTGTGTCTTGTGTCAGGCGTGTGTCAGTCCTGTGTGTGTTCCATAGTATAACCTTATATGGACTGTTTCCCTTGTGGCTTTGCTGTTATGAGACGCAAGGTCCAGCCAACCTCCTGCATGTATGAGTTATGAAATGACTGTCTGTGACTTGTCAGCATGGGTTTAATTGTTTCAAACCCCTCCTTTTCCCCTCTGGTGAATTTTGCTCAAGTAAGTAAGTAGTTTCCACATTCCACTGTCTGTGTGTTGGTGTGTGTTTGTAGCCAGACAAATGTCTGAGGCCTTGCCTCAGCCGGTTGCTCCCAGAGATGAGGTGGAGCACCTGTACACTGACTCACTCATTCATACACACAAGGACTTACACATAAGTGTACATATATACACATTCTACATTGTCTGGCCTTGGGATTACAACTGGCTGTCTTTGTCGAATCATCTGTAGCATCAGAGTCACACCATGGGTTTGGAACATTCATCAAAATAATGAAATCACTGTTAAATTCGGTTAGAGACATTCTTAAGCGCAGAATTCATTTTCTTTTTTGTTATACTCACTTTCTTTCAACTTGCCTTGTTGACTGCTACGTCACTTGCGAGTTCAACCCAGTAAAATATAAGAACATTCTGGGTTCAAACCTTCCACTCTGCTGGGGGCCTTTTTATGTGGAGTTTGCATGTTCTCCCTGTGCCTGCATGGGTCTTTTCTGGCTGCTCCGGTTTCCTCCCACAGTCTAAAGACATGAGTGTGAATCATTGTCTGCATCTGTGTGTCAACCCCCTGATAGACTGGTGACCTTTCCAGGGTGTACCCAGCCTCTCACCTAATGTCAGCTGAGTTCAGTTCCAGCCCCTCTGCGACCTTCAAGGATAAGTGGGGATAGCTAATGGCTGTATGGAAAATATAGGAAATAAGCAATAAGAAAATGACAGCCAGGCTTTTGATATATAATTACCAGGACTATGCATTGAAAGGGGGGCAGCATGGCAGTTCAGTGGTTAGCACTGTTGCCTCAGAGCAAGAAGGTTCTGGTTTCAAACTGGCCAGGTTCTGGCCAGCCGGGGCCTTTCTGTGTGGAGTTTGCATGTTTTCTCCATGCCTGCATGGGTTTCCAAGGGTACTTCAGCTTCCTCTTACAGTGCAAAGACATGCAGGTTAATTGGTGACTCTAAATTGTCTGTAGGCGTGAATGTGAGCTTGAATAGTTGTTTTCTCTGTATGTCGGCCCTGTGATTGACTAGCAACCTGTCCAGGGTGCACCCCGCCTCTTGCCCAGTGTCAGCTGGGAATTGGCTTTTGCCCCCCCCCCTACAACCTTCAAAGGTTGAGCAGTATAGAGGATGGATGGATCGATGGATGCATTGAAAGGACTTCGCTTCAGCTGCATAAAAATGACCATTCACACAGCTTTGACCAGACACTGTTTAAATGTTATGTCATTTTCATACTCAGCATTCAGAGACCTGAAAGAGATCTGTAGAGTGACTGTAAAATATGACCCAATGGGTCATCTGTGCAAGTAGATGATTACCACCAATAGCTAGAGTGACAAAGTCCATGTTAGGAGGAGGTTGAGGTGGATGGATGGGCCAACAAAAAAACAGGATGGAGACCGCTTTTAATTTCTCACGTGAAACCGATCGTTGTCATAATTTTTTGTTGTTCGGCAACCTTAACCATGTGTTTATAATTGTAACCATAACGATGAAGGTCTTCTAACTTTTATTAAGTACTTGTTTTAACCCAAACAATGTTTTCCTAAACCTTACCTAGTTTTTGTACCTAAACCTAACTAAGTACTTTTTGTGCCTAAATCTAACCAAACCATGACCGTTCCACAACCTTAAGTGCATGTTTATTACTGTTACCATGATGACAAAAGACAAGTATGCTGTCCACTGGTATGCTCCTACGGGTCATACCTAAAATTAGGGACAAAACGATCTATATGGTCATTTAGGTTGGACGACTTGTGGTCTATAGGGCATTTTTACTTGCTATAAGGACTTCAGATTTGATGTGGAAAACTTGAAACTCAACTTCAGTCACTTGCAAGTCGTATGACTGCAGATTTGATTTGATGGCCTGAATCTTAAATGATTTGAAACTTGACTTGAAACTTGATCTGTGACTCAGAGGACCTGAGACTTCACTCTACTTGGACAACTTAAAAACTCTAATTATGGGTAATTTCCTTGGACTTGCCCTCAAGGAATTGATTGTAGACTTCAAACTTGAGACTTGACTTGAACATGTCTTGAATATGTTTAGATTTGACTTGGCTGACTTGCAATTCAAATTACTTGAGGATTGACTGGATGGTCTTGATGTGATTTGGACTTGCTCCAAGGACTTCAGACTTAAACTGAACTTGTTTTGAATGACTTCAGACATAACTTGGATGACTTTTGACTTAGATGCTTTCAGAATCGACTTGACATGGATGCCTGGTATCTCAAGTGACTTGAAACTCAACTTGAATTACCTGGTTAAGGGATTGACTTTAATGACTTCAGATCTGATAGACTTGAAACTTGATTTTAATTAGTCTCAAATTAATGGGTGACACATCACCCAGATGACTTGAGACTTGACTTAGATGAGATGTGACTCAAATAAGGTGACCTGAAGCTCAAATGACTTGATACTCAACTAGGATGAATTGAGATTCAAAATGGTTGACACTTGACTTGACTTGATTTGAAAAATTTGAAACTCTAGAGACCCTGGACATGATTTGACATGTTCTTGCCCTCAAAGACTTCAGATTTGATTTGGACATGTCTTGAATGACTTGTGACTTGACTTGTCTGGAAGGACGTCAGATTTGACCTGAGACTTGAGACTTGACTTCTACTTGCCTTAAAAGACTTAAAAACAGCTCCTCATTAAACTGCAAGCTTGTTTTTGAAAATGGAGTCAATCCATTTGTGATTAGCTGGACATGTTATTGTCTGAGAGAGGTGGAGTGGGAAAAGGAAACCATTAGTACCAGGACAGTACATTCCAAACTACGTGATCTGCAAAGGAGAGGGTGTTAACTTATTGCTGCTGTTTAATATGTTGATAATACCCCTTGTGTGGATTTTCTGTTAAATCCCTGTGGCTTTACTACCGCTTGGTTAGACTTAAACACAACCCTTCCCTGTTATTGTAAGGGATTCTCAATGAAGCCAACCCAGTTAGAGCTACAGTTACCACTGATCCCGCTGCTGTTGGGAAAGCATGCAAAGCATCTCGGTCTGTCCCAGTGAGAGCCCTATTACTCATGGTCAATAATCCTGCTGGTCCTATAAGAAACATTCAGATGAAACACACCCAGAAAACAGAAGGGAGGAAACGGGTGGAAAAGAGGCGACAGGGCAGGAAAAGACACTGGAGGAAACAAGGAAGGGGTGGGAAAGGGAAGGGCAGAAAGGGCAAAAGGTGAGGGAAAAGGGAGGAGGTGAAAGAAAGGAGTAAAGAGAAAGTAAAAAGAAATGGAGGTCAGTTCTGATAAGACGAAGTACTTAGCCTTCTATGTGTGTTGGTACTTTGATTTCTGAGTCAACACTCAAGAGAAAAGGATTTTAACTTGGTCATGAACAAATTGTGAAGAGATGAGGAGGAGATGTGTGTTTTTAAAGTGAATGATTAGGGACAATTCCACAGTATTCGCAAAAAGCAAAACCAGGGAACTCATCCTGTTTTTCACCCACAAATCAAAGGGCATCATTGTACTGCCTGTCTTACCCTCTCCAATATTATATAAGGTCTTTAAGATAAGGACCAAATGAACATATTATCATTAAAATAGAATGTTGACGCTGCACATGTGATCCACTTTACCGTCTGTGCCACCTGACTCTAGAGGCCCAATCTAATCAGGTCACTACAGCCTGCTCGCTGCTCCAGGACCAGGCCACACCATCCTTACCTCAGCTGATATGCATGTGGTCAAGAGAAGGAAGTGGCTGAGATAACTGAGGCGTTTTCAGTCAGACAGGCATGAGGTAAGGCATCAGGAATCTCTCCCATGGCATTACCTCAGTCTGCAGGCCTACAAATGGCTGTTATCATGGCTGTGTAGAAAAGAAAAAAAAACAAGAAAAAAAACACACACACACACACCCCGGAGGTGGTACCTATTTTAGGCACTGGGCCCTGGTTCATTGTCATTCTGAATGTCTGCTGTGGTAGATGAGAATACCTTGACTCATAATTTCACATTATGAGGTTTGCTAGGTTTGTGTGTAATTAAAGACCATGCCTGCTCTTGTTCAAGCATAGAGTGTTTCAGTTTGTTAAGTGATTTCACACAATTTTCCTAGAAGCTGAAATAGGTTGCAGATTTTTTTGGGGAGTTGTGTTGCAGGCTGAGATAGCTGTGAAGTAGGCAGGGTTAATTTCTTCTTGAATCCTTGTCTCATCTTGTTATATCTTCTAGAGCAATGATCACAGTAACCTGTGCAGCTTCCTGGCACAGCCACAAGGAATGTTCAGAATGTACCTGAAAAAGTCAACAAAAAAGTATTTAGGAGACATTAAATTTGGCAAAATGACTGCCTAGTACAACAGATGCCTTTGTTTTGTCTAATGCGTGGGCGGGGATCTTATTCCTCCACTGTAATCTGAGATTAAAAAAAAGAAGTGTAGGGGAAAAAGACTTTAGAGGGTGGGTAACTTCAGATGGTATCTCCTCTTCTGCATCATCCGAGCCATCAGGGACAATCAAATACTGTGTGTGGCACACTCACTCACCCTGATCCTGAGCCAAGGCGCTGCAGAAATTAATTTTGATCTAAGCGATATGCACAAGCCTAAACCATGTGTCCACGCCCAGAGAGGACCCCACATCAGAAGCCATCTATATCCATTTACCTCTAATGCTTTTACTTTGTGCCCTCTGCAGTGCCTCACGCGCAAGGCGACTAAATCAACAGGAATGTCAATATATCAAGCTCTCCCTCTTATGTGCTATACCTGCAAAGCTATGTGAACTTGTCCAATCTGATAACGAGCAAAAGTAAACGGTCCTGTCACTGTTCATCACTCAGAGATACCACAGATTTGTTGTTTTTACCTTTGTTTCTTCTACCAGGCACGTGTTTGGAAGAGTGGAGCATTGTTTTCCTTCACTCTGTAGGGGGAAGCCTTTCAGCATTATGTAGGTAGCGTACACATACGCACATACAAACAATTTTATTTCGCATACTTTTAAGAACTTTTAAGGACTCAGTTTCATTCCCTTTGGACTCATGTAGTTGCTAACCGGTACTATTAATCTTAATCCCAATAAAAAATAAAATGTGCTGAACGCACAATTTTAGGCCCACAGTTAGGAAAGTTGGTTGACAAACATTTTGTAATGTTATGAGAAAACATAATTTGTAATGGTAATTTTGAGAAAGATGTCTCAGTACTACAAGCAAAAAGTCTCAATGTTTAGAAAATAATATTTTGTTATAAAATCATAATATTTTGAGATCAAAGTCATCACAGGAAAAAATTGTAATATTTTAAGTAAAATGTTCTAATAATTTTTCTTCTTATACTTTGGCCTTATTCTTATATTTTCATGACCTTCTTTCATAGTATAGTGACTTAATTATTTTAATATCATGATTTTTTAATTAATGTTTTCTTTTTTTCTAATTATTTGTCAAAGTTACGACTCTCTTTTCAAAATATTATGTCATTATCCAAAATATCATCACTTAATGCTCAAAAATTTCCAAATTTTCCCCCCAAAAGTCTGTTTCTTTTTCACTCAAAATTATTAGTTTATTTTATTAATAATAATAATAATAATATTTGACTTTTTTCCTGAAAATATGATTTATTCTCATACAGCACAACTTCTCAAAATATTATTATTTTTCTCTAAAAATCCAACTGTATTCTCTTAACCGTGGCCTAAATGCAATTTTGATGAAAACAAATTGAGGACACCTATTTAGCCCCAAATTAGATGTAATATCCATAATCCACCACTGCATATTCCAAAATCTGTTCCCAAGTGTGCCACACATACACTGTGTGTACGTATCTTTAAGATGCTGGCTAGACACAAGTAAGACTCACAAACACTCATGCATTGCCAGATTAAAACACAAGAGCATCACTTGTTTTTCTATTATTGAAACATCTGTCAGCAGCTCCTTTGTTGTAGTCATTCCAGACCAAAAGGACTTTCCCATGAGGTCATACAAAGACACACACAGTCTCTTGAACACAACAGAGGATGTTAGTGTCCTGACAGCACTGTCATTTCTACAGCCACAACCCACCGACAATACAGAGCGAAATTCTTCCTGAATTACCTAGAAAGAGAACAAAAAAACAGTTAAGGGCAAATAGGGCACACTCCTACAACATGCTCTACTGCAGTTTGTCCCATCAAGTTTTAATTTACTAAAAGAATCTTCCTGGCATCAGTGTCTCTGAATTTTTCTCCTTTATAGTGGCCACTAACATCTAAACCTATTCGTCTTCAGTTATGCGTTTTCTCTCAACAAAGGTTCCTCTCTTCTTTTGATGCCACGTTTTTTCTGAGTCTTCTTCACTTTGACTCAGCGCCCCCCCCACCCCCCGCTTCCTCCTCCCTGCATATTTTGGTGTTGTGTTTTTGGTATGCTCATGAAAAGGCCCGCAAAATGGGACAATAGGGCACCTGCCAGAATAATGAGCCCTCAGAGAGAAATGCAGCTGGGGCTGAGAGTCATACAGGAACGCTGATGATGGCCCCACTTTAAAGTGGTCAGAGATGATCCTCAGCCACACCTTATATCCCCCTGGCTGGAATTTCCCCTCTGACACACGTGCGCACACACACACACACACACACACACACACATACACACACACACACACACACACACACACAAAGCAGTCATAGTCAAACATAAGCACACACACACATAAGGTGCACACACTCCAGGCACAAGGAAACAATGTTGGAGATAAATATACAGATCTATTGTATCTCCCTTGTGCCACGTTTGTTTCAAAGGAGTATTACTGTTTGTCCTTCTTTCTGAGTATGTGACTAGGTTCATTCACATACACTGCAACCGTCACTGCTAGCCTATCAGTTAGCTGACTATCACATACACTATGTCACTTGAATGAGGACAGAAACTATGCTCCTAAGAAGACAAAAGCCAGACTGTTTACATACTGGTTCTACATTTAACTCTCAAGAGAACACAGGACATTAGTCACGAGGATTCCTTTCCTTTTTTAAGGTTGTAAAAACATTCCTTCATCAGTCCAAAATACCATCAGTAAGCTAAATTTAGTTAGTCAACAGGTCCGGGGGGTATTAAAGGCAAAACGTCCAATGGCCTGAATAATGTTGAGAAGGGGAGGAGGACGTGGGTAAACAGAGATTGAGGGGGTGCTGATTATAGAGCCACGTGGTGTGTTCACACAAAAGTGTTTGGAGCATTTTCTTGGAATGTTCACCTAAATTCATTTGGGAAGGGGGAAATAGTACTTGTCATGCTCAGGCTTCACCAAATAACTACAGGGAAGCAATGTAAAGATGTACACTGCAAATAGAATTGGGATTTATTTTAGAAATGGAAATGATATTTGTCCATTAATTGATCTACAGTGATTGAACAGAAAAGTTTTAACAATTTTGATAACTGTTTAACTGTTTTAAGTTTTCACAAATAAGAGGGTTTGCTGTTTTTGCTATATCCTTTTAAATTGAATATCTTCACATTGAACCATTGGTTGAACAAAACAAGCAACTGAGGACATCAGCTTGAGCTCTGGGAAATTGGGAAATTGTGTGGCGTTATGCACAATCATGGTTTCAAACTTCTTGAATACCTCCCATGTCCAATACTGCATTTCAAATAGGTCTGGTGTTGTGCTCTTTGACAACCATTTCCCTGGTTGGAAGAACAACCGCGTCAATCAGAGCTATTTTGTAGGTAGGGACTGAGAATGGGAAAGTCATCTTTCTATGAACCCCCACCAGCCACCACATTTCCAAACAATTCTCAGGCCAATCCGGACAAGTTCCAGCTGTCCTTGGATCCCTCTTTGATCTGGCCTTTTTGTTTTTGTTTGGGGTTTTTTTGCATATTACTTTATGGATGATAGAAAGTGTATTTTGGATCGGGTCAAAACATTTGGACCCTTTAGCCTTTCATACAACTTTTGTTAAATTGTAGGGAGCAACAAGGAATAATTTTTTTGAAAACCTCTCTAACCTTGTGGTATGACACTGACTTTTGTCTAAAAGCCGTGATTTTTTGGAAAGGCAACAATGCTAGAAAAGCAACCTTTACTTTACAGCTTTGAGCAAAAAAAATAAACTGTAGGTAAGATTAATCTACACCATTACTCTTCAACCCCCTACCACCTTCACTGACTCCATCCATTCCCTGTGTCTGGCTTTCAAACAGCCAGCACCGTGTTGCTTTACTTCTGTACTAAAGGTGAGTGGAGGTGATTCTTAGGCTAGCATTAGCCGCCATAGACAACACAAATGAGGGCTTTGTGGCCCCTGAGTGTGCCTTCTGTAGTCTGGGAGTCAGGAGGTCAAGATGGTGGAAGGTTGGGTGAGGAGGTGAGAAGGTTTACAGGCTGAAGGGGAGATATAGTTTTTGGGGGGGCAGCAGAGGGGGAGGCAGATTTTGGTGACAAGGCTTTAGTTGTTTTTCTAAACTGGGGAGGAACAACCCTGACATTATGACATTGTGGACTCACAATTGTGGACAATACACACATACAACACGTGCTGTGCCATTTTAACCCCGTCAGCTTCTTTACTATAGTGTTTAGGAGAGAGAAAGTCAAAGAAAAAAATATAATTACTTATCTGGTATCAACTCGTATAGAGGCAGTGTTAATGCTATTAGAAACCAAAAGTCCGTGTTAGTGCTGGTGTCGTTCAACTTAAATCTGTCTGCCAACTCCCAGCACACTGCTTCCTAGTTCTTTTGACTGAATTTCAATGTAAAATTATTCACATGTTGAGAAGTCAATAAGAAAGCCACTGGTTCACTGTTATGTTGGTAGACTGATTAGGGCAGTTGCAGTGCTGCAGGGGGTGAAATCCAACTAAAATCTTCAGTCTTTCTATTTTTGTTGTCTTTATTACAGTATGACAGAAAGAGGAAAAACAGAAAACATTAGGGCATCGATACAGAATGTAGCTATAAAGAATGTTTGGATTAATGAAGTTTTTCTCTCATTAGTCCTCAAAAATATGCTTTCAAGTTGTAAAGCCTTTTTTCTCCTCCAGTAATCCGCCTGAGAGAGAGAGCTTGCAGGGACCACAGTCCACGTCGCTCCAAAGGTCAAAATGTCACTTTGGGTTGTAGGAAGAAGTAAACAGGGGTGGAATAAGCCTCCTGTCTTAGGGGGCCCACCCCATAAATCCTCAGAATAAGAGTGCCTTTACATGATCTCTAGAAGCTGCAACAAAGAGTCAGGCTTTAATCGCCAGCAATAGTTAACAGCTGTCAGTCCTGCATAAAAGACTGATATCATATGTTGAGGAAAAACATCTTTGTTGTAGTCAGATACACTTGATAAGTTGAAAAATATATCTCTAAAATACCACTGGTGGAATATACGTGAGTGATCAGAAAATTCAGCATCAAAACATACCTCCAGGCCACAGAGCCAAATACATGCTACCTGAAGCAGAGGAATGCCTGGCCCGGGGCAATGAATAGTCATAAATTCATCACTGAATGTGGACCAAGAATGAATGTTGTTGTGGTGATAAACCAGTTGACCCTGTCAACTTGGCAGCTGTCATGACCTCAACCTGTGGTGGTATTAGATGTGGAAGGGCAGTGGGACAATATTTGTTTAAGCTGATAACTAGGGGTTGTAGAGGTTGTGTGTGTGTGTGTGTGTGTGTGTGTGTGTGTGTGTGTGTGTGTGTGTGTGTGTGTGTGTGTGTGTGTGTGTGTGTGTGTGTGTGTGCATACATATTTGTGTTTAGTGTCTTACCTATAGTGCATATGCGTGAGTGTGACTTTGGGAAAGAGCACATGTGAAAGAGAACGTTGTAATCTGCACACGAGCTCGCTAAGCAATGGATTTGTACCTAGGCTCAAGTGATTATTGATATGAGTATGGATGCACAAGCAAATACACATACCTATGATGTGATTTTGTATGAGTGAGTGTGTGGCCCTGACTGCTGCCATGAACAACAGCATGCTTAATGGCCTACAGCTCTTGCTCAGTGCCATTAACATTCCAGCTGTGGAGATTTTGGCATGCATTGAGAAGCATGACAAGACAGCTACACATCTCTCTCTCGCTGTCAGTACAGACTGTTGTTTGTCTAGAGAGATATGTGCTCCACCAAGGAGATTAAAAACAGTCTCAGTTGCCTCAGATCATTTGTGACAGATCGTTCTTCTTCTTGTTCACCTGCTTGTCAGTCATACGCCCCGTAATGTTGATTTGTTTTCTCCCCTTTCTTCTCAGAGAGACACTCCGCTGTTGCTCCTGCTGCTGACTCATCCATACAGCTACAGGTAAAGATTTAATTATATTAATCCCTCCCAAACCCGCATTTGCCCAGCACGCAAACAAATCTCACTGCATTCCATGGCAGATCCTAATAGATACATTTAGAGGCAATTATCTGGCTGATATTTTACAGGGACACGTAATGTGTTTTGCTAGAGTCTCGCAGAAACATCACATGAAATCTAGCCGTTGGTAGGTGTTGGCACAAGCAGACATTCAGTCTGCCAAGTGTTGACACACTGCTCCTGACATTATGGCAACTGTAAAGCTACTTTGAGAAACAGAATCATTGTGAGAGGTGTTGCCAGGGGAAGCCGCTCTGATGTAAAAGACTGCGTGGCTGAACACAGGCTCCCCAGGAACGCTACTAGTTTCCTAACACACACATGTGCTCAAAGATACAAACTAATACACAATTATCTGCATGTACATGCAAACAAACATCACAGACGCTGCAGCCAAAAAGGAATCAGGCAGGTATGTTAAGGTCTGTATGCTGGCAGCCACTAGGGATGCCAGTGAAGCTGTTAATCAGTTGTAATTACTCTTCTACAGCTCCAGCTTGTGAGAGACACTCATTCCTGACAGACACCAGGAGAGAGAAGTTTTGTGTTTTAACCAGTATAGACGGAGACTGCAGTCTACGTGTGTTCTTCTTGCACTACTCAGCTATTTCAGCCCCACCTTTTTGTTTAGGGAGGTATCAGGCCAAAGCACCTTCCATTGGAAAAAAAACCCAACAGATTGAGATATAGGCCCAACCCATTTCTCATCATGGGGAAAAACACAAGAAAGTCTCAAGAACATGACACTAAAAAGAATTTAAAGTTGCAAAATATTTAAGAAAACATTTTATTTTACATAAACTGTACAGATGAAATTTATTTGACTAAATGATTCTTATACAGGAACTAAAAATAACTTTCTTATTAAATAGAAAACTGAAACAAAAATAGAATTAAAGATGAAAAATGAAGTGTTGCTTATTGTACAAAACAGAGAATGAAAATAGAGCTAAGAAATGAAAATTACATATCGTACCCTGATACAGTGGTAGGCCTTTTGCAAATAATCAAAAACAGCATTGTACACAATAACTCAATGGCCTTGCCATCTTAGTACAATAGCTAAAATCTTGGCCTCTTTGGTTCCATTAATTAAAATACATTTGAAACAAAATTCAATTTACTTCTATAAAAATAACATTTCAATGGCAGTTTTTGTTTCACTAATCCTGCAACTTTTCAGTGCAAACATCACAACAATCATTCGCTTTGGAAAGGAAGCGAAAGATTACATTTCAAGTATTGATAAAGAGTTGAGGACTGAAGAGAGAGAGAGAGAGAAAGCGAGAGAGAGAGAGAGAGAGAAGGAGAGGGAGAGAGAAAGATGAAAAGAGAATTCAGTCTAATAGAGAATGTTGAGTATGGGTATAGGTTTCTATACATTGCATAGCTCATGTGGCACTTATTTAGCTATAGGACAGGACACTCAGTACCCCTTGGAAGGCATTTCTTTATACAAGTGCTATTCAGGGTGTGCATTTCAGTTTCTGCAAGTGCTGCACTGCACTGTGGCGACCCACTGGGCCGAAACTAGAGTCTCCGTGTCCGTCGGCCCAGTTCTACTGAGCCTTAGGGCCCAGGAAGAAGCAATTCTCTCTCTGTCGCTCCCAGCACACAAGTGAAGTGCACTTATGAGATCTATCTTCACCTGGTTGTCATGGTAGCAGGGCCTGCAGCACTCTTGACAGACAGGAAGTTGAGGTTGAGGGCCGCAGTCAACAGCAAGAATGACGACAACAACAGCAACAGCAGCAGCAGCTATGTGGAGGACTTTATTTTGCAACTGTGCTGTTACGGAGTGTATAATCCTACAAGGCATTAGGCGCTGCCGGTCTAATTCCACCAGAGAGGACAGTCAGACTGTGTCTGTCGGCATAGTAGCGAAGTGCTGGTGTTCTGAATTGTATAAGCTGATGGATGGTCAGTGCTTTATAAAAACAAAAGTCTGTCATGTGCTTAAAGTACTTAAGAGGGTTGGAGGAGCAGGATGGGGAGTGTAGGGGTTGAAGCCAATCATGTCATTGGCTGATCCTGTCACTTTCCTTAAGCGCTTGTTATCTTCATTCAAGAGGAGATGATGGGCCATTATTTTTTGACTAGAAATGGCAAACTAGAGCAAAATATGATTTGGTGATAATCATTCCCTTCTCATCCCACTGCTGACCAGTTGTCACAAAATGGACAAAACTAGGACAGCAAGCATGTCACTCAGTCTGATAAATACACACACTCGTACAAGCACGTGCAATCACTCACATGCACACATGGACACAACACTGATACTTGCATTTGCTAGATTGGACCAGTGTGTGTGTTGCTTGCACATACAGTAGGTATAGATATATTGTATATGTGTACCGTACAATAACGTCCTGTTTGTACAAAAGGCCTTTCTGACTGTTCCAAGTTCAAATAATGAAGAGTCAGTGTGGACTCAAGCACAGCCACACTCCTCCACAATCATGTTGGGCACATCCCTCTTGACTATGTTGTATTCATCGTCGAAGTAGAGCATGGACATAGTACTGAGCTTGGTGGGGATACAGCAGGAGTTGACTGAGCCCGGGCTCATGCCTCTCATGCGGTACTGGTTAACTACTGCGGTGTGGAAGGATGAAGCCGAGCCCGGCACGCCTGCCATGTAGGCCGGGCAGCTTCCTTCACAGTAGTTACCATAATAACCAGCTGGCGCAATGATCCAGTCGTTCCAGCCAATAAGGCGGAAGTCTATGTAAAACTGCTGCCGACAGCATAAGCCCCCACTGGTGCCGTCACACTCCAGCCCCCGCTTACGAATGCGGTGCTTTCCATCCACCTGCCTTGCACGAACTACCAGGAAGGGCCGGTGGGACGGATCACCTGGGTCCACCAGCACGGGAGCCACGCCAGCTGTCTCACAGCTCTCACAGTGGACCTCCAGGTCCTGCCTCCGGCTGCCTTTCCCAAATACAGCCCGTACCGCCTCTGAGAGCGGGAAAGTATGCCAGCCACTGCGTTTCAGATCCACCCGCTTCTCCACCAGGGCCCAGCGGCCTGTTCCCCCTCCACCACCACCTCCCGGGCCGCCCTCTGCGCCGCTTGAAGCCCCAGCCTCCTGGTAGTGGATCTTGACTGTCACCTTCCTCCGGAGGCCCTTCTCAGGACCAGCTGGCAGCACACGGAAATAGAGCCACAGGTTCGCCTGGGACACATACAGGTTCTGGTTGCCCTCGTTGGAGATGAGGAAGTACAGACCAGACTTGGAGGATGTGTGCCCATCTGTTGGAGACAGGAAAAACAGAGGAATAGTTTATTCTCAATCTGCAATTTATACAACTCAATGTAAATGCAGAAAAACATGACACATTGGTATTTGTGTCAATCCTATGGCTTTGATCGGCAGAAAGATTTTGCTTTGTTGTCGTGACGATGGTTCAATTGTTATCGCATGCCAAGAACATTAAATTTCAGTAACGTCATATCAGATCAGATGCCAGAGATCAAAGACAGGTGTTACCACCCTTGACAGAAGAGCACCATTTTATCACAGGTCACGTGACAACTTTATCCACATCCATGACAAGTGAGCCAAAAGCATCGGCTGCTGAAGAACATGAGATGTGACTGGAAAGCTCTGGAAAATTTCCAGTAAGTTGATCTTGGAACACATTTCTGTTAATTCAGGAGAGAGGGCTATAGACTGTTTGCCTTTTTCACACATATAAACACACACACATGCACACACACACACACACACACACACAACATATGCTCACATAGAAAGCAGAAAGCCCCCACCACCACCACCACTACCACCCACCCACCCACCTGCCCATCCCAAAGAAGGGCACAGCTTTGTCTTTAAAGATCTGTTTTCCCCTTGTTTTCTCTGTTCTCCCTCAATCACTGTGTCAGGTGACCTCTGTGGGAGCTCCTGATAGGCCAGCTGTGACAGGCCTGTTCTGGGATCAGGCCCAGTTGGCTTAAGATCCAGCTTTGTAAGTGACAGGGCCAAAAAGGGAGAGAGAGGGAGAGGTAGGAGAACAGAGAGGAGGAAGATGAAGCAAAGGAGGAAGGATGCAAGTGGAAAAGGTGGGAGGGTAGTGGACACTGCCAAGGCTCCCGGGGGGTTCACTGAGTTCGCTGCTAGTGCCCAACCTGAACCCCACCCCCACCCTACCCCACCCCTTCCCCCTCCTTCCAGTGTAAGCACCCTGAGAGTGACAGCACAAAGCCCCCTGTGAGGCACTGGGAGACAGCCTCGCTGCAGCCCAGCATTGAAACGCGTGGCTTTGCAGCAAAAAGCATGATGAGGCAAAAATAAAAGCCATTTACATGACACTGGCCACTTTCCACAGCTCCACAATGAAGAGATCCTGGGTGTCTAAAGGTGGCAATGGGCTCTCTCTAGCAGTATTTTTTTACTAGCCCTAATGATGTCTTCCAAATTACCCTGAGGTAACTATTGAAAGGTTTCTATTTCTGGAGATTTGGTACAATGTGCTCAAGCAGAGCAGCGCCTTTGAAAGCAGCTAAATTACTTTGTTTGCCGACTGATTAGTGTGTGTCAGTGTCAACAGGTGGCCACCAAAGACGGGCCCCCTCTTTAAGGCGCCTCACGCCTCATCCTCCTGTAAACCACTGCTTTACGTTCACACAGGGACCTGTTCAGACCAGCTCTCCGCTCTATAACATGTCGGCTGAGAGCTCAAGTTTTTCACACACACACACATTTGCATCCATCCGTGTGCTGACACACACCAACCCCACGGGAAGCAATACATCAAATATTAGCCTTCTCCGTACCAAAGCCTGCGGGTAAAGTATCGAGTGCAGTGTGTACTTATTGAAATCCATCTGTAGTAAATGACATAAATGAATGAGCTAAACAGCAGCTCTTACCTGCATCTGCTGTAAAGGCTCCTCAGGCTGACAAGTACCTAACCTCACCTCATGCAGTGCGGTGAGTTCGTACTTGCCTCAACAGCTCCTAACTTACAAAAAGAAAATAGGCATCGCGCAGCAACGAGCACACGGTGACAGTGTGATAAACAGACAACGTAAGTCAGAAAGTAAAACTGATCATGAATCTAAGAGCTCAGCTGTTTCTTTGGTCAGACAAATTAGTTATGACTTTGTTTCTGTCATTGTTTTAATTAGTCTATCAAATCTTGTAAAAAAAAAAAATAGTGAAAAATGCACATCACAATTTCCTACAGCCCAGGATGAAATGATCAGATAGCTTATTTTTTCCAACCAATATGTCAAAACCCAAAGATTTTCAGCTCACTATTACATAAGTCAAAGAAACACAGCAAATCCTCACAACTGAGAAACTGGAGCTAGGAAATGTCTGGCATATTTCCCTGAAAAATTATAAACAATCAACTGTTTGATTAGTGTCTAATCTTTTCCGCTCTGATTCATAGCCACACTTGACAGCCTTTTATGAACCATAGAATAATGAAAGGGACAACACATGAAGCAGTGATAATGGGTTGTAACAGATTCATAAAACTATGAATAAACTTATGAAAGCATTGCAGCCGCTGTAGTAAATGCAGATAGAAGAGGAAATAATGAATTTGAAATTTTCAAAAATATGAAGTACAGCTGAGATTTAGGATATCAACTGCGTAAACTGTCCTCTGGAGCTTTCAGTCATATCGTATGATCCTCATCAGCAGAGTTTGCCAGTTGTCACAGAATTGTAGTTTTCTCTGCAATTTAAGCACTTCTGGTCAACGTTTTCTTCTTTTCTAACATCTGCAATCCCAGGACAACTTGCAAACTCCATCTGCTGATGAAGATCACGGTAATGTATATGAGAGACAGCAACAGGTATTGAATGGACCCTCAGGTAAGACTGCTTTATCAACTGCTGTTTACAAAGTAAAGAATGAACTGCCAACCTAATGTACAGCTCTAGGAAAAGTATTTTGAATGGTAAAATAAATATAAAACTACATTATTTACTTGGGGATATGAGATATATGAATGCATCATTGAACAGGGCACTAAGGACCACTCAGATATGCTTTAGTCACCTTTAACATCACTTCTACAGCATTTTTTTTTTTTGCCGCGTACAAAAGTTCGATCATACAGCCTACTAGGTACTGTACTGAGATCGTACATCAACATGCCACATGACTTCTTTCAGCTGAGTTCCTTTTAAGGAACAAATTGTTCTTTTCATTCAGTGTTAGCTGGCCCTGACACGCCTCGCCTGACCCCGCAGTGGAAAGGTTGCTAGTGAGTATCAGCAGGCAGGACACCTGGGTGGGCTTGGGAGGATAAAGAGCTGCTTCAGCGTGTCTCCACCTGTGCCACCGAGTCAGGGAAAAGGCCATGGAAGCAGGCAGGCAGGCAGCTCCAGAGCTCATTACTCAAACCCACTGTTGACAAAGACCACACGGCGTGGAAGGACAAGGGCTCAGCATAGAGCATTTGTGGTTCTAACATGAGCACAGAGGTGTGTACATATAACAGCCATCCCTCAGGCCCGAGTCTCAGCTCTTCAGGAATTCCACAAAGTGTGCGGAGGTGTTGGATGTAGGTGGAGAGGATGGAGGGGTAGGGTTGAGACACTGGACTTCTGGCCAGAGGTTAAAGCTGCTACAGCACTAGGTCTGTTGTTGTTAAAGCTTTACTATCAGGGACACTTTTAATAATGTTGCATAAATCATTTATAGGATCACCAGCTATACAGAGGCAGCCAGGCCCTTTGATTGAAACACACACTTGTGAGTGAATGTGGAAAATGTCTGGACCAGGTCCAGGAGCGCCATGACTGACAGTTCCTCATGAAAGAGTTGTGTCCCGAAGTAAACCTGCCAACTGATCCTCTGGTGGAACCGGGTCGGAGTTAATGACCCCCCTAATGAAGTCTTAATTCCATGTCTTGGACCAATTGCCACGAGTTCACTGGGTCCAAACGGCTATAGCGATCAATCAAGAAGCGCAGATCTAAATTTCTCCATCGACCCCTCTCCCTTTTGACCCTCCTCCCCTGCCTGTGTTCCCCGCTCCGCTCCCGTGGATACGGGACACAAAATCCTTCAGCGCGGACCCATGGGACCATGTCAGGGGAGAAGGGAGATTGGCATCGTCTCCCTCACCTGCCTGGGGACCCTTGGCAGACCTCATACCTCTGTGCTACCGCAACTGGAGATAAGGAGCCGCGGTTAACCCTGTGCCAAAGGGGAAGCAGAGGACATAAGCTGACCTCCCTATTCCACACATACACAACGCACATATACACCTATCCACATCCATTTGTTGGCTCGCTGTTGGCTAAAAATATGCCAACCTCACCCCCCAACCCGCCTTGTCCTAAACTGTGACAACAACAATTCAGGCTCCCTCATGCTTGGGGGACAAGCTCCCCTGGCTTCAGAGCTTTCTGGAGACCTTGCCTCTGAGCCATGCCCCGGCTGGCAGCATCTGATCTGGGGGGTGTGAGCCAGCTGGCCAGGAGGCAGACGGGGTCTAGGGAGCAGGGACCCAAGCCAGCTCCATGGTACAATGCCACACAAATGCTCAAAGGTGTGAGGACGAATGGAACTAGAAAAAACAGAAATAGAAGAAGAAGAAGAAGCAAAGGAGCCCAGCGAACCTTTAGAACGACAAAAGCATTCTTTACAGCACTGCAATATGGGCACACACACACACAAACACACACACACACACACACACACTCACAATATCACCCCCCGCCCCATGCCATCACCAATGCCATACCCCTCCACCCACACTCCTCCAATCCAACCCATCATGGACTCAAATGTCTCATGCATTATTCTGAGCAATATCTTTTGTTTTTTTCTGCTTTTTTTTCTTCTTAAAGTTGACATGTTGTGTTCAGTAGGAACACGTAGTGCTCTTATAATAATTGCCTGGCTTTTGTTCCCTTGTCATGAGGGTGCTCAGATCATTCCCATTGGAAGGCAGGACCCAGCAGTCCATTCAGGCTAATTGTACCGGCAGGGCCAATGGGAAAAGACAGGATGGTGTGTGTGTGTGTGTGTTTAAGACATCCTATTTTGGTGTCTTAATTGTATGTTTTCTTTTTGTTAAACAAACTGTTTGTGTCAAAGACGTTCTCACAGCGCAAACTGACAATTACTGGATTTTGTCAAGCACAGATGATTTTAGTTGTGTGCGTGTGTGCGCGCGTGCGTGTAAGCCTGTGTGTGTGTGTGTGTGTGTGTGTGGGGGGGGGGTTCTCTTTGGACTTCTGAGAATTAGTTAGATACACATTCTTAGAGGAAGGGATAAATGGCCAATTGAGGGACTTTGTCCGTATTTAAAAGAGGGCTTTATACATTGGAGTATTGAGTGTGAGCACAGCTTTAGTGATGAAATTGGATTCAGAGGTTCTTTTTATCCCCTAGACAACACATGGGGGTAATTTAAGGACTCTTTCTTTAGTTTCATTTCTTTTGGATTTCATCGGGCTAAAACAGGATGTTTTAACACCAACCACTGGCCTCAGGCAGGAGTAAACTGTGATGTAATAAGATGATGAAAATGATCAATGGACTGGATCTAATTACTTTATAGCATAAAGCAAACAGTTGCTGTCCCCGTCTCATCTATTCTGTCTCTGTCTGTTAATCAATTCGACAGGATAAGCCTAAAAAAAAAAAGGGGGGGGGGGGGTACCGTGGATGAATTGACACTGCCGTTTGGCTATGAACTCACCTGGTTCCCGGCACTGCCAAAGTATGCATAAAGTCAAAAGGTGAATGGGTTCATCCAGGGGTCGATTTAGATGTGTGCAGTGAATTTTTGATTATTACCTGATTCGGCGAAGCTGATGATCTCAGAGGTCTCCGCTTGGACCTCGTTGTTGAAGGCAGCCTGCCCGTCAAAGCTGGGGATCTCCACCCGGCCGTCCTCTCGCACTTTGCCGGCGTGCAGCCTCCTCAGCGCCGTCACCATCGCAGCCTTCGGGATGGGATGGGTGATGTTGGGTCTGTCTCTCATCTGCAGCCTGTTCAGTATGTGCCTCTTCACCGCCTCCAAAAAGTCTATGTTCACCCGCTCCGTCTGATCCGGCGCCCTGAGGCCGCAGGACGTGCACGACTCCTGGGGCGAGCTCTGAGTCTCCGTCCCTGTCACCGAGCTGCAGCGCACGGAGAGAAAGCACGCAACTAGGCAGGACAATGCCAGACTGTATAAGCTCATTTTCCTAAACTTAAAGTTACAGTCAAATGCTATTCAAGATAAGGATGAATACATTAAATTCACACACTGAGGTTAAAGCTACTTTTAATTTAAAACATTTGAAAGTTCCGGGAGGACATCCACTTGTGCTCCAAAAGTCATACGGCTCAAGGTATCCACAGAGGCCAACGAAAGCTTTGTATTCCCAGTCATACAAGAGTGCTGCTGAAATTGTGAGGCTAATTAACTCCTGTCTTTCAACATTCAGAGATCCTGCAATGCGTCTTTTCTCTGCGCAAGATAAAAGTTCATGTGTCTGAACGCGAGGCGCACCGAGGAGTTATGATTGTTGACGCGCTTCTGTCACACCAGGTTCAGTTCAGACGTGTAATCTGCCAAAACACACGAGGACATGAATACTGCCGCGCCGACGAGTCTAAATCAAGCCCCCTTCGGCGTCCAGAGGTGTTCGGTCCCGTTCTTCCCATTCAAACAACATGGAGAAACTTCACCCCTTCGGCGGCGGTCCCAAGGAGAGCACCAGCGCTCGGTTAGTCCCGTGTAATTCTGTGTGTGTGCGGCTGGGTACCGTGTCCCGTGCGCGCGGCTGTCGACCGTGCCAGCTCCGTGCGTCATGCAAGATGCTGCTCACTGAGACCCTTTTCTCCCCGTGCAATCACGACAACAGGGGCTCCGCTCACCCAAAGTTTTTATACAGGAGTGGAAACCACGTGGGGATTTCCACCAACTGGACGCAACGGATTATTAGACTACTACGTCTCCAGAGCCACGACTCCACTGATGGAACAAGGTTTTATTATGGTAACACGCCTGCCCCAGAGGGGTTGCATAATTTTTTTTTTCAGCCAAAAGCTTTGCGTTATTTGACGTATAGCCTACTGTGTGGAACGTCATTGGATCATCAAACTTTAACATCACAAGTCTTGGAAACGCAGGTTTGGTGAGGGTACTGTGTGCAGGCCAGACTCCCAGGAGAGGTCAGTCACGACTTCCAGTCACATCTTAAAGATCGAACTTATATTTCCATGTGCGGGGTGATCCAGACAAGTATTAAGACCCATACAGAACCCGCTCAGTCGCCTTAAATCAGTCAGTAATTTAGGTTATGAAAAACTTTCAAATTATGAACAGAATATTTAAAATGAAGTGTATAAATGTGATATTTGAAATTAGAAATATAAATGGAATATTTTTTTAAAGGATCTGAATGAAGTAATAAATACAAATTGGAACTTCAGTCAACTGAATAATGCTGGTTATAATCCAGAACTACACAAATAGCGCCATCTATCTATTGAAACCTCTCATTACATATAGTAGATAGCTGGCTAGATAGATAGATAGATAACTGTATTAATATCAAAGGGAAATTGCTGTGTCACAGCGGCCAGTCACCTCAGTCACCAAAGCAATTAGAAACACAGTCAACTAAATCAAAAATCATTATCTGCAAAAACAATTGGTTAAAAACAGAGGAAGATGAAAACTGGGAATAGACACTTAGGATAGGAGTTCAATCTTTAATTCAAGCAAGTTTTTAATATACACTGTACAATGATATGCTGAGTAATACATTGTAAAAAAAAAACAAACAAACAAAAATGTCAAGTGTCAAGTAGCCTAGATGATGCTATATGCTGCACAGCAAGGTGTAAGATTGTTCTTGGATATAGGAATGACCTACACGGACACAGGGGTAAATGTACGTCATAGTCGAGAGTTAAGAGGTAGCATGAAAAAGTCTTTTTTCATGCTACTTTAAACACAATGCTTAATGGATCTATTAGTGAAACTACAAGATTCTCTGTCTGATTAAGGAAAGAGAAAAAAAAACATCTGTTACACAGTTATGTCCATTTTTTTCCTGATATTTCTCTACTTTTTCCTATTTTCATGTGAAATACTAAATACTTTAACCTCTTCAGCCTATAAACCCTTCAGATTGAACTGTACCAGAAGGGGCAAAAGGCCCAGTAAATTTCTAAAACAGCTGGGCATTGTCACTTTTACCAATCATTACTCATAAAGGAGGAAGTGGTGCACTTGTTGGGGACTATTTGTAACAGTGGATTGATACACATTTGATGCTCTAGTGAGTACTGCATTTCTGGCAGTAGGACATTACAGTATGTGACTGAGTCAAAAAAAATTACTACAGTGGAGTAACTATTTTAACTACAGTGGTTGCCAGACTAATCCATTACATAACAGGAAACAAAAGGTGTATCGGGTGTTAAGTTAGAGTTCTTTCTGAATTGCATTAATTGTAAATGTTTTATTTGATGAATTAAGTGAGAGGTTGAAAGTGAATCACACGCTCAAACATTCTTCCCAGTTCAACCACATCAGAATTGTGTTCTGAGGGACATTTGAAAACAAGGGACATTCTTTTTGTGCTGACTAGTTGAATGTGGTGGGCTACAACTGTACTTTACACTTGGCCTGTCACAAACCCAGGAGTCGCCGTGCCTAATTTATCTCCTAGGCTTATAACCGTGCCCTCACTCCTGCAGCTATTGGTTAGACAGAACGTCAATAGAACGCTGAGCTCTGGCGCCATCGTGTGTAATTTAGGTTATATTATAGACACTGTTATCATCTCCAGGTGTTCAGTTTTTAATATTTGAAGGCAGTTGTGCAGGATCCTAACCACATTTGGTTGCTTGTGGGGCTGAAGTTTGTCATAGACTTTTAGTACAAATAAAGACCAAACTGTCATAACAGTAAGTAGGAAGTCTAGGGTGTGGATTGGTGATCCTGATTTTGCTGTTTATGCTTGTGCATGTGTAGTAAAGTGTAGTAAAGTCTACTCAATGCCCTGTGCTAAGACATTATATATCAATTCCTGGCAACATACAGACAGAACCCGTATATATACTGTAATGTTTTCACAATTACACTAATGCTTACATAATTATTAATGACTGTTATAACTTCATAGGTTTTCTGAATGCTATTTTCCAATCATTTATTTGAGTACTGCAAAAATGTGTGATAAATCCATAAATTCACAACACAAAAACTCATGGCAATATATAATAATATTATAGATCTTTTCAAGTTGTTTTCTTATTTACAGTATATCGCTAAATGCTTAAAAAACACGTAAGATTAACAAAGAAGAAAAAGTCTCTTAAGTTTGCTTTTCACAGGCTGTTATGAGTCAGTGAGAGTCATTTGCCATATGGACATAGGGCTGTGACTGGTGCAAGGTCTTCCTCCAAGGACCAGCAGCATATCGGGCAGGTGCTGGACTATATCACCATCCTCCTCATTGAGCAGGTCTTCCTCTGTCCATTGTTTGCTGAAAGCTTTATTCTCAAAGGCCAGACAGTTTCCATTCCACTGTGAATCATTCCCCATCAAGTCCTCTTTGCTACTGTCCAGTTCTGAAGATTTTGTGAGTGCTTTGCTACTGTAGCACTTGTCCAGGCTGAACGTCTCCAGCTCTATAGCGCCCTCTGATCCTAGAAAAGTGAGAGGCGCAGGGAAACACTTGTTCTTGAAGGGCCTGAGCTTGTCATTCAGTATCCTAGTTTGGAGTCCTGAGCTGGATGACAAGCTGCTGGTGTTGGACTTGTAGCTGGGACCCAGTCCAGTGCAGCAGTGGTGAATCTTGTCTGGTGGGCTAGAGCCTGGAAGTGTGGCAACCTGCCCCCAGGACTGAGTGGTGAAGCTATACCTCCACAGGCAGTTCTTTGGAGAGTTCTGGCTCTCGCCTCCCCCAAAAAGAAGCATACTGTCTTTGTATGCCACAGCTGAGTGGCCCATCAGTCTGGAGGGACTGGACCTGAGGAAAACAACAATAAGTTGTGTTAACAGGAAGGATCACACAAAACAATGTTTAGGGTGTACATTGGCAATTTCTCGATGTGTGTAACCCCCAGCTGTGGCAGAGAAAGGCTGAAAAACCTCAAATTATACACCTATAAAAAATACTGTAGTTATAGAGAGAACTCAATTCAGGCTAATTCATATAATTTCCTGAAACTGTTGTTTTAAATAAACCAAAGCAACAGTGCTCAACTGTCACATAATGTAATGTTGTCCCAGTCCAATTTTTTGGGGGGTTTTTAAACCCTGATTACGATCCAAGGTATTTAAAGGGTAGCTTCAGTTTATTACAACATGTGCCTTACTTTCGTAGGTTTAGCTCAGTCACCGAGTTAATTGCAAAATTGAGAGATCAAAATGCTGCAACATAACTAATATGAGAGTATGTGACTGATAGACAAGCTCCACAAATTTGGGATTTCTGTTATGCTTTAATGTAAGTATTTCATGTTTTTGTCTTTTTTGTCTTATAATTGGGGTCATCTAATATTTGGGCCAATACAGTAGTTTTCTTCTCTGTGAGATAACTATATGTGGAATTAAGTTTATTATGTGACTACTTGATCTGTGAAAAATGTGACAATCACTGAACAGTAAAATTAATACCCAAAATGTCCATCATAGTTTGCAGACGTGGTACAACTACCATCCTACCATACTTATAACTGTGTTTGCAGTCTTCCTGTGCAGTGAGGGATTATCAAGCGATATTTTGCATACACTCATTTTCAGTTTTACCTGAGTCTTTTCATGCCACCACGTGTTACTGCTGCACAGCCGGTTCAGAACTGATCTCATCCGGTTTAGCAGGCACTGAAGCACCCACATTACTATCCTATTTAATGTGGGCATTTATTTTAGCCTGCCATATCATTTATTATAATGCCTGTATAAATCTTAATATGAGAAAAATTTGTCCTATAACAATATTTAAGGTATGGTAATGTATTTATGTCATGAGTATGTATAGCAGCAACACACACAGCTGCAAGCGAATATAACATTGCAACTGATTCTGCTAGATCAATTTCAAAAACTGAACAACTTCAGTCTTGTGGAAATGGTAATTTTACCGACCAGGTCAAGTCATGATCAGACTCCGCTCAGGTGACAATTACTGACTATGACATTGCAGAAATTCATGAGAGCAGCATTTCATTTTTGTTTGTTTCAACAGTTTTTACAAGGTGGGGTATTTTATCTGTGGAGAGCAGTGTAAGAAGGGGCGCTCATTTTACTGCTGGGGGCGCTTCTTATGGGTGGGCGCAGAAATTCTGTCATTCTATTTTTTAGTGATAGATAATGACACAAATGAATTTGATAAGTTACTACACAACACTGTTGAAATTCATATGTTACACTATAATGACACTTTCAAGTGTCTGCAAAGGTCCATACGGATTTCCATGTGGGCAGCCAAAAATGTATGACTATCAGGACTGTATGCAATGACCATACAGTATGCACCATCTGCACCTGTGAACATGTCTGCATATGCAGACATCTAGTGTAGTATAAACAGAACTGCCTGTCTGCCCTGTTACAAGAATCCATGTCCATTCTGGAGTATATCAGGGTCTTAATACAGTAACGCAGTTTTTATCCACCCAGTAATTGTGATGTTATTACTGAAAATTGTTAATCTGTTACCATACTGCATTACAAAGAAAAATAATGTAATTACAGGAAATCACTGAAGCCTATTACATGAAAGCGCAAGGCAAATCAGTAGCATCACCAAGAGTTGTGTCAATTGACAGCTGTAGGACACACTGGGCATGGCATACAGAGAGCAGATGTAGTCAAGGTACAGAAGTCCAAGTGTGTCAATCCTAAAATTAAATATTCCATAACTGCTGCTTTCCTAGAGAGTTTCATGTTTGTTGACTCTGATGACTTGACACAGGTGGACTCTGACTTACATATAAAACAAAGGGTGCAAGTGTTCTGATGTGTGTCACACCCACCAATGTGTATTGCCCTTAACACTGCATTTTAGTAATCTGTATCACAGATTGGAAATAATTCTAAAATCATGCCAGTTGTTAGTTAACCATCCAGATCGAAAGGACTCAGAAGCTTATGTATATAAGATAAGATGAGCATGGTGGTTTGTTGTCTTTAAGCGTTAATGTTGTCATAGATATTCTCAATTTTCTTAAAAGTCCTTTTCAAAACTCTTTACCTCTTATTAAAAAAATAACTTTTACTTTATCTTCAGAGAAGTGTGTAATCTTCCCATTATATCCAACACAGTGGGAGTTCTCTAGGAATCCACATCTAGCCAGTATTAGAGAGGCTGCATTTTAGGGTTCCTCTGTGATTTCTGTACTATATTTAGCTGTGGACCCATGACCAAAGACAAACTGACAGTTGAAATTACTACTCACATGGTTCTGATGCAGCTCCACATGTGGCTGGCAGAATTCCACTTCCAGAAATCTTTCTGCTCCCGCAAGCCTTTCAAGCCCCCGAACAGGTACATGCAATCCTGGTAGGCCACGGCTGAGTGACTGTGTCTGGGACCTGGGCCTAATGAGCCCTGCTGAGAATCATTCAGCAGGGACCAAGCCATGGTATCTGTCATACGTATAAAAGCACACAAGTATCCAGTCACTGCAGATTCTGGAGCTTACTCTGTGTGGTCATCGTGACAGAGTTTGACGGCAATAAAAGGCGACCTCACAACATTTGATATAATGACAATGTTATTAACACCTGGCCTTCTGTATTTCTTATGTGCTGTGTGTAGACAATTTGGGGTGTTCTCTGCAGAAAGGCATGTCTTTGAGAATTTAAAAAGACTCTTCCACTTGATGTTAAACAGTCTCCACTTATTACTTGTACAATACAGTGTATGCAACATAACCTGCTCTGTCTGAAAGGCAGATTTACAAAAGTCCGCCATAGTTCTATGACTGTTTCATCATCAGTACAAGTTCTTTGATACCTGACATATTCTCAGAACTCAGAAGATGCTGAATTTCGTTGAAACATCAACAAAACATACCTTGTTTATCCAGGTGTAACTATAACAAGTGTGAGCACACTTGCACACATTTTTTACATTAGAATAAAACAAATTTTAAACTCACCAAAATCCAAACTCCAAAAGTCCTGTGAGGATCCTTTCATGTCTACGAAACCTCCATACACCAGCATTGCAGAGCCAACCACCACAGCACTGTGTCCTTTTCTGTTGGTTGGCATTTGGGTCTACACAGAGACAGAAATGTATACACACATGTACATACATATCCATAAGAGTTGGCAAAGAACTTGCTACCTGAGACTCTATTATAACTTGCAACTTAAAACTACCATAACCATTTCATATTTTATTCACTATTAATGGATTTTTCTTGTTTAGGTTGCATGGCTCCTAAAGGATTCCTTGATATCAACCCTGATTTGAAGGATGTCCGTCCGTACAGGGTGAACCTGTGCAGCTCCTGCTGTGTTCAAGACACCTGGGAGTGGGAGGCTTCTGACTTGCATGCTGAAAACAATCTACTTGAATGGCTTTCAAAAGTGGAATTCCTTTTCAAAAATTCTGGACTTTCTCTGAGCTTAAGTTTCTATTTATGTCAAACCTTATCACATTCATTGCCTCCTTAATAATGTAGCCAGTGTAGATACACCTGTAAAGTCTCTCTTAATCCAGTACATTTGCCTTGCAGAGATCATATCTTTGTAAAATATATCCTAATGATATTTATTAGTCATTACTTTGGCATTTATTTGTCATACCAACAGAAGCCAGTCTGTGACATTTGTGAAGATTAAAATACATATCAGTGAAATGAATGTTTCTTAATTTTTGTCAGTTAAAGCCATCTTAGGCTTGCTGGCTATTACTACTGATGCCAACAAAACACTTGCTCTGAGAATGATTCTAGAAAAGCTGCGGCTGAAATGTAAAACAGGGTAAATTTCGAGGAAAGACTTACAGTACTTGATAGCAGGCGTACAGTTTTCTTTTACCAGCTGACTAAAGTGCAGTACAGTACTACATTCAATTATATGCTGTATATATATCAAATACTAAGATCAAAGTGCTAAACAGGTAATTATTTAAATGAAAATGTGGTGTGTTATCATTTTAAAACAGGCTATATGAATATCTGAAAGGAAATTTGGCAAGAGCAAGAGGAGATCAAAGTGGTTTCATAATATCTGTTACTATGTCAAATCATTCTTTTTGAAAGGTCCTCTGTACCTGAAGGAAGCTTGTCTTTCCCTGGCAGTGCACCCATTTCTGCTTTGCTGAAACACACCCAACAAAGGAAAAATAAAGTACAGGAGAGCTTAGGTACAAATTGAAGCTAGAGATAAATATATTAAATAATAATGGTAAGTTAATGTCATACAGCCAACTGATCGACATGTATGGACAGGTCGCTTCAGTAAAGAGTACAATCAACTTCTCTCAGCCTTACTAAAAAAATGGAAAAAAGGAATGTGCTAAGTTTTGAAAGAAACTCATGCTTTGCATACCTTATATTAAAAATTATAAATGGTGTATAAGGGAAAAGAAGACAATAAAGATGCAGCTTTTTAGTCAGAGGAAAAAAGATCGTTGAAAAGTTTAAACATTTTTTGAAAAATTTAAAAGGAAGTGAACCAATTTTTGACAAATTAAGATTAAGATTCAAAACAATATTAAACAATGTATGAAACAAATACAGACTCCCATACGCAAGTATTCAATTTTAATTGCTGTACAGAATTTTAGCCACAAAACAAATGCTACATAATACTGTATATATGTATGTATACGCGCTCCAGTGGCACTGTTCTGGGGCAAAGTTCAAATATGGCTACAAGATTGTAGTACTAAAGCGGAACCAGACAATGCCAACTACACCTATGTGTTATTTAAAGGGTATAAACACCTTCGTGGTGAGCAGGTGCATCCTCCTTGAAAAAAATCTATATTTCTGACACAAACATGGAGAATAACTTGAAAACTGAACAATTTAAACCTGCTATAAAACGTTGTTTAGTGGAAATATTAACTGCACAAGCCAATGTCAAATACAAGATGTAAGATATAATGAATTATTGCATTCATTATAATAATTTATTCTAGCATTTTATCTAATAGATAATAATTTGAAACTTCTTCCTTGACACAGATCTTTTAAATGATTAACATCTGTCAGCATAAATTCATTTTTCTTATGTTGTTACTTTTTGGTCAATAGTTGACTTCAACCAATCATTTAGCACTTTTTTCTTTAGCTCAAACATTTAAAAAATGTTATTTCAGAAATAAGTAAGGTCTGATTCACACATTTCTTAAAGTACATAAAGGCTTAAACAGGTTTCACACAAAACTGTGGAGGAGTGAGACTGGAATCAACATGCAACAACAAGTTCTGTCTGTCAAGCCAGAGAATTTTCTATGTGAAGATTGGCTGCCAATGTAAGTTGTACCAGGAATGCACCTCCATAGTGAAACTCACCAATGTCAAATACCCAAAGGGCACATCTGCCCTTTGTGTATGCAGAATCCAGCATGCCTCCAAACACATACAGGAAGCCCTGGAAAGGTCAAAGCTGTTAAGCACAATCTTGGCACACTGAGACACCGAGGAGTGTGATATTAGCAGATATACACTGATCAGCCAAAACATTAAAACCAGTTACAGGTTTTAACGTTATGTCTGATTGCCGTGTATATACTGTATATATGTATAATAATAATAATTCATACGTTTTTCTCCAATTTAAAGTTAGAATATAAAAAGTGGAATTAAAAAACGCATTAATAGATCTTGATGTGTTTGTACCTTATGAGCCACCATAGAGTGTTCCTCTAGCTCTTCTGGTGCAGCTTCACCGGTGCAGCTCAACTCTGTCCACTCGTTACATACTAAGATAATGGGCGCAATTATTTGTTTGATTGCCTGATTGCAATACAGCTCATCTTTCTCTTGTTTTCTGGCTTTTATTTAGGTGCTTCATACCATACAGGGCAGTATCATCTCCGTATATTATGCATCAAGTAAAACACTGTAACAATAATGGCATTAAGCCTAAAACAGTGTGTCATTCACGTTGTTGCTTTGAACTTCACAAATCGATGTGGCACTTAAATGAATTGAATGGTAGTTGTGTATCTTACCTACGCTGTACTTCCAGAAGTCCCTCAGACAGCTGCTGTATCGGCCTCCCAGGATATAGACATTTCCATGATAGCTGCAGCAGGCGTGCTTGTAGCGGTCACATGGGGACTGGCTGCTCTGGGGGAGCTGGTTCCAAAGACAGGGACTACTTTGACTCATCGCTGGCATCCTCCGCATCCTACTGAAACATTTTCTAAAAGAAGCAACATGAAAGTGTTAAGAAACATTCTAGATATAGTATACAAATACCCATAGCCTTTTCACAACTGTAATTTATCATTTTCTTGGCATATCAAAATGCATATCCTGGTTTCTTGGTGACAAAAAAATAAAACTAGATCTAATATTTCAGTCAGGGTTTACCACAGGTTATTACCGTGTTGGTGCACTGCCTCATCCGAAATACAGTGCACCTCTGCTCAATGCGACATTATTACACCTTTATTTAACAAAGGGAGAAGAGTAGCAGTACTACACTAGACCGCAAATGCCTCATATTGTATGAGTGAGGCAATTGCTAAAGGGGTGTTCCACTGATTTTGAATATTAATATCAGTTTACTCAAAATGGTTTGTAAAACTCAGCATGGACAAATGATTTAAACTATATCGCCTGCATCAAGTTGAAATTATAATAAAGTTAGTAACTGACCAGCTGGACTCCTCTTTTAACATCAGTCGATTTGTGTGGTCTGTATCAATGGCTCTGATCAGAGTGTTATTTCAAAGAACAGCACAGAATCAAAGCTCTGCCTCTCTGGTTGCTCCCCCAAAACACTGTGTGGCTGAAATCTACCATGTATACAACCAAACAACTTCAAGGGGAAAACCCTGCTTCAGCACAACCAGAATGACATGGAAAAATGACAGTCAAACTCCCTCGAGATGTTGTGGCCCTGAAGAGGAACAGAAACCTTCCAGAAAAAAAGTGAAGCTAACAGATGGTCTGTTATTCTTCCTCCTCAGATGATACTTGATATCCTCTGCATCTGTCCAACTGCTGTAGCCTCCAACAATGACAACACAAACATTAGGCATGATGAGCCACAGTGTGTTAGCAGGACAGTGTTAGCAGTTATAGTTGTAGGGAGCTTGGCTCTTATCCTTTTCAGCTGGGACTCTCTGGCTCATAGATGCCTGACTGCTGCTCTAGGGCACTGTTGTCAGGGGCCATAGGAAGACTGTGAAGTATGGCTCTGAAGAGAAACTCTCTGGGTACGAAATCTTCAGGTACAGTTGGCAGTTGACCCTTTGGCTGCAGTCGTGATAGTAATTTTTGAAATATCAGGAATGAAAGACTGTGGATGTAGTTTGATCCATGTCACGGACAAGGTGACTCATGTGCCATACCCACACCTCAACCCATTTTCTCCTCTAAATTCCATCATCTCATTGTCATCGTGTACAATCAGTTCTTCAGTGGACAACCACTCCTCAGCTGCCAGATCAGGGACTTTTAATAAGTTTGCTGTACTCACTAAAACTTCCTCTTGAAGGGTAAAAGGTTCTTCTTGTGTTGTTACCTGTTTGTTCACTGTTGGCCAAGACTCTTCCTCTTTTTAAGTGCTGCAAACGATGAACAAAGGTTTGAAGTTTTTGACTACAAAATGTGCGATTCTGTTATTCGGGAAATCTGGGTTGATTTAGCTCGAAAGAAATGCCATTCCACACAAACTAGTGCCTTTTCTACTTATTCTAAATTCTATAGGATATTACTTTAATGTTCTTATTTCTAAAACATGCAAAGAAATACTGTGTTTGCTGCTACACAATACCACTTTTAAAATGATGTGACCCATTAAAGCCAACTGTGGAAACACGACAACTGAGCTTCTTTTGCATCATGTGCAGTCAGATCCAACAGTTAACTCAAATACACACGTGGGACAAATTCCCTCCAGCTTTAAAGCTACTGGGTTACTTTTACAGCTTACTTACGTAAACTGGTCCCTTTTCGTTATCTTGCAATGGTGACTAAGTTAGGATAACGTGTGACTTTCCCCTGCTAAGCTGCTGGACTTAATTACCATGACCATGAGCTGAATAGTTGATGAGCTAAATGACTGAGATAAACTTCTCCCCGTCTCTCACGTGGAAAAGTTTCGCTAGCTACCGGAACGCCATATTAACAGCGGCCGTTACTAACGCACATCACCTACTTGAGAGTGGCACGACGAGGAATGCGGCCCGTTAACTCGGGGTTCAGTTTCCAGGGGAACGCCACCCTACGTTACATTTTAGGCGTGTACTTGATTGAATCACAGTAGTTGTGTCAGTTACAACGTTATTGCCACATCGGCCAGTGTGTCATGCGGACAAACTGGCTAAGCTAAAGCGCAAATTCGAAAAAAAGGGGTAACGGTAAAGTAGAAGAAGGGGAAATGAGGATTGCAACTTTTTTTTTTAGCGCTTCTTTATCCACAGTGACGTTATTCGTTGCAAGTAAGGGTAAAACAGCTCAGGTTTTAGTGCCAGGTTGTTTTTATACTCCAAATAGTGTGGCAGACATTTCATGTACGAAAAAAACACTTTCTGTAAAGAACGATTTGTTACTTACGAGATCCACACTGCTCCTCTTCGTCTGATAGTTGTCTCTCTCTCCGTGAAGAGTAAACGGGCTTTTGTTGCATTCAGGGGCCCCTCGTAAACTGCCCCTCCTAAACTGGGAAGTCGTGAAAATACTGTAACTTGTTGCGTAGTGAGGTGTTTTTTGGTCGGACATCGTTTGGGTGCAATGTTAATGTGTACTGAAAGATATTTTTATTATAGATTATAACGGAAGTATTTTGAGAGATATTTATACTTATATCAGATAGGCTACAAAATGTAACTTTGTTGGAGTCTGATTCTTTAAAAACAATAACGGGATTTTTACATGCTTTCACATATGACGCTGAAGGACTATTTAAAACTGTTTCAGATTTGTGACACCTTTATTCTGTTTGGAAGACGCAACAGGTAGACATTTTACTGGGGTGTTTATTTATTTATCTATTTATTTAACTTATTTTTGATATTTAGATCACATTGGACCAAGTCTAAAACAACTCCAATTAGACATGTCAGATCTGGATGAGATTATCCCAGAAAGGACAGACTCTTTAAAATACAATTTCACATTTGTGAAATCTTTATTCTTTTTGTGAAAGTGAAAAAAGTATAGATTTTAATGTGTTTACCATTGTGTGTCCTAGTCGTGGTGTTTTCCCTTCCTTCTCTCTGCTGGCTCTTTTCCCTATTCCTGCATTTCTGTCATAGTCATAGACTATTTCCAACAGTCGGTGAAGGCATCCTTAGTGCACCCATCGGGAGGAGGGGCCTGTGTGGACGGAAGGGTGTTGGTGGAGCAGCACGCTGTGTACATCTCTGGCTCAGCATTCTGAAGTGCATGCAATGTTAGGGACAGGGGAACACACAGCTGAGCCACGTTTATTATCACATGACAACACTTGTGGACGTGTTTTTGCTGTCACAGTTTGGACTTTGAACAATCGCAACTATACTATTAAATGTGATTATTTTATGATTTGGAAGCAGTATGTGGACCTTGTGTTGAGGCTATATGGTCTGTAAATGTTAACATTTTACTACATCATGTCAAAAGACAGAGATCTACATGTGCCAGTTTTTTTTTTTTCCACAGGGGCACAAGGGTCATCGTCTTCTGAATAATTACAACATTCTCATATATTCTAAAATTAGTATATTCTCTTAATTATCATTTTTACATCAAATAAGGGCATACAGAATAAAGGTGTAGTTTGCAAATAATACATTTATTGGGTTGCTACTAGTACTCATATTTGTGTCAAAACATTAATTATTACAACAAAATAGACAACAAATGCCGGCACATTTCTGAACGTACTAGTAAATAGGAACACACATGTTTTGTAAAACATTGTGTTTCTGTACATCAATGAAAAGACAAGAAAAGCTTTAAATAGAATTAAAGTAAATTAGTAAAATTGCAATGCTCACTTATGAAATATGCCTTTAATTTATTATAATACAGTATATATAAGTTTCACACTGCATTCTGTTTTTATCACATTTGTGCAACATAGTGAAACACACAAATTATTTAAAGTGTGAACATGTATTGTAAATATACAGGGTATATACAGTATATTCATGTATTTTTCAGTTTGGAAAGATATGTTAAACCCCTAGCTTACATACAGTATTTCCGAATGCGAGGAAACGAGCCTTGAGATGTGATAAGCTCTGTCCTCTTCTCTACGAACCTTACTTCTATTTATCTATCAGTATGAGGTATAGAATGAATAACTGAAAGGAGCTGAAAGAGCAGAGAACACTCAACACTCAAGTTTTTATGTTGAAATGTCAAAGCTGGTCTGTAATAACCACTTTTTCCATCTACTACTTGAGAATAGAGACTGAGGATAAAACACAGAACTTTTTAACATAAAAGCATTATACTCTGACCAGTGGGTTAGACAACACAATCTCCATGAAACACTGGCTGTCAGAACACAGACATAATTGTCCTCATAGACACAACTCTGCGTCTTATCACCTTAATTATGAATGTCAAATAAACATACTATATTTGGATTTGGATTTATATTCCACTATTCATTGCAAATTACAGTAAATATCTGTATATGGACATACGGTTAATCCACATGAACAGAATTAAACAATCAGTTTGAATTATTGGAAAGAAAAAAAAAGTGTGTTGATCAAGAAAAGATGGGCACAAGAGGCTTTCTGACAGACCGTACAAGATAAAGCTGCTTTAAATAATTATATATGAATAAATTAAGGGAAAGAAGGGCCTCATATGTTACACAGTATAATTCAAGATAAACAATGCAATGTGTTTGTCACTGCCCCCCCGAGAAGGTAATTGTTGGCCATACTAGGCAAGACATTTGGTCACCCCTGTTCTTGTAAAACCGTTCAAAGTTGAAAAGAACAGGACCCATAGTGCACACCTCCAGCCTGCAGAGTGCAGTGTGTGTTCACACTTGATTTAAGCTGCTGTCCTCAGTAGTGCTGTGGCCCTGGATGTTCATACTCATAGTCCAAAGTCTGTGATTTGCAGGGTTGTCATGTCACAGCTGGGTGTTCTTGTAAACGTCCTTACCCATCTCTTCGCTGTTGCCATTCTCGTCAAACTCAAAGGCAGTATTTTCCACAGCACAGTCCTTTTCTTTTGCTTGTTCAACGTCACCAGCCTCCAGCGATGGAGCCTTACCGTCTATATCAGACGAACCACGGCCGAATGACTTTTTATATGCCTGGTAGGCTGTTGAGGAAAAAAAATGGAGGTCAAATGCAATGATCAGTCATCTAGGCATGTATCTAAAACCCCAGTATGAACTAGCCTTCAGTTGAGCTTCAGGCATAGGTCCTGTCTCTGGACAGTTTTCTGTTTGCTGTCTTGTTCTGGTTCTGCCAGTTTTGATTTGGTCTTGTTTGTACTTGTTTTGGTGTTGGTCAATATATTTCCATCCATCTGGACATTCTTTGTTTTTTTTCTTCCCGGCACCACATGTAACTAAAGCTATGCGAATTTTTGGAAAACTAGAATTCCCTTTAAGGGATGCTGAGTAATGCAACAATTGAAGGCAGAAAGAGGTGGATTTTCGTTGAAGTCAAACTGCCACCCTCTGGTCCTATGAAAGTCATGTTCACTCTATTAATGTGCAGTCAGACGAAAATTTGTTCACATTAATTTCAGTGAAGAAGGGGACCAGATTTATTTGCCTCTGGTTGTGAATTTATCCATCTTTGTGTAAAAAGCAGGTACAGGAAATAACATGGGCAGGGTTGTAAGCATAAGCTAGCAGCTATGGTTAGGGGCTAACAATGGCATTCCACAAAGTGTTATAAAGCTTCTAATCACATACTTTATTGTCATTAACCTTGACCGTTGTCCTTGAACTCACTGCAGCCAAGCAGCATCCCTCCTTCTCTGCTGCTAGTATTATTTTTCTTTGGAGTTATATAAACACAGATACAAAGAATCAATATATCAGGAATGAGAGGTGGATCACACCCTTTCTCCCTCAAATTGGCCGGACATACGAGCATTGCAGTTTTGTGTGTCGAAGATCGATCACTTTCAGAGGTGAACGAAGTGGGAAGAATTTGCATCCAAGGGCTAATACATCTCACCTCTTTTTCTGCACCCTGTGCAGCCTGTGCAATGATGCAAACATATTTGCTAACGTTAAATGTGACCTGAGTTCTGTTACTTGTTAAAGTTGAGAAATAAATTTACTTTACTAAATTTACTGCTGACAGCAGCATAGACCACCACATCTGATGTTCTAAATACTCTTTATAGGCAGCAGAACTGAGCACTGACCCAGTGCAACAAACAGCAACAGAAAAAGAAACAAAAGGCATTTTTTGAGACTCACGAGGCCTCTTGCTTAAACCAATATCGCAGAAGAAAATGGCTGTCAAATAATTAGCATTGAAAACAAGTGGGATCTATTATCATTTGAAAACTAGCAAATTGGACAAAATTGCTATCATTAACTGCCTCTGTGTCTGCCTGTCAAACCCTTACCTCCCACAGATAAGACTGCCACCACTAGCTGGAAGATGCTGTAGATGAGGGGGAATGCAAACATGACTTCCAGCTCGGCAGGGCTGAAGGACAGCTGGACAATGGTGCTGCACAACTGGGAGTTCTGGAAACCTGTCTCCAATGCAATGGTTCGACATCTAGAAAGGGCAAGGAATGATAAACAACCTCTTAAGTCAGTGAAATTTGTTAGTATATGTTTTTAATGATGAGGTAGTGGTTTCATGATTTATAAAATCTTTTGGCAGTCTCAAAAAATAAAAACCAGTTAGGGAAATCAACTGATCAATATACAGGCTACTCTCAAGATAGCATCATCATATGAAAACATAAGTAAAATGCTGTCACTCTACCTGTGCCAGGGTTGACCCGCAAAGCGGGCCAAGAGGAACCCCAGGCCGAAACCAATAAAGGGGTAGATAGTGCCAATAATCCATAGGGAGGGAGCAATGGTCCAGGAGGATTGGTAGAGGATTCCTCCAACCACAGCTATGATGATAATGAGACCAAAGCCTGCAATGGACCCCACCTGTGCACAGCAGACACATTGTTAAACCCCAGTCCAGAATCTTTCATTGGATAAAGCCATGCAAAATGTAAATGTCACAAAAAAATCCCTTTACCAAATTAGATTCTCATAATTAACAGTATTTGAGCAAAAATAATTACATAGATGCTGTAAACTGCAGAGTATTCCTACCTTGAGGATCTTTTTTGCAATGTGGGGCCACCTGCGTTTAACATACATTCCCAGGGTAATTGGGATAAGAAGGGCCACTAGAGTGATACCTGAGGATAAACAAATCTTATATCATCACAGTCCATTTTTATGATTATAGGATAATTATTAAAGTGATTGTACAACACAATAAAACAACAAGCCATTAAAATAACCATTCATATGATAGAGAGAATTTTAAAATAGGTTTTCCAAAACCATACTTCTACTCACATTATATGGATGTCTTAGAAAGTCTATCTACAATTCTTACAAATATATAGGCTAGTAATCAACCATGAGTTGTCTACTCACCAATACTGTCATATGGGATCTGGATGGTGCTGGCAGAAGTCCAGCTGGAGGTGTAGATAAGCAGACAGAGAGGCATCATCCCCAAGGCCAGGATAGAGGAACAAGCTGTCATACTGATACTGAGGAGGAAAGAACATGGAGAGAGTTAAAATATATATTGATGAATACACTTAAATTTGTGGTCAATGACACTCAGGTATCACACTAGCTGTCTGCTTTATGCTGGCATATAGTGAGAGGACTGCCACCCAAATGTCATGGCTATGCACTACATGCTGAAAAGCAGACATATTCCTTTTAAACTCATATCAGGAATCTGTCATGCCAGATAGTTAGTCCCTTAACAAGAAAACCATCCAGCGTGTCAGATGGACAGGTTTTGTTTGACAGCGTTCAATCATCCAAACAAAACATCATTAACTAACATTATATTAACCAATGAGCCTGCTAACTAGCCGGCTAGTTTCTTACCTAAGGTCCATGTCTCCATCCAGCCAGTAGCAGATAATGTTAGAGCCAGAGCCTCCAGGACAGCAGCCCATAATGATGATGACGACAGCCTGCACAGGCAACACACCAAAGGCCAATGACAAGGCAAAGGCTGTGAAAGGCATGATGCCAAACTGACAGAGGAAGCCAATGACGATGCCCCAAGGTCTCTTGATGTGACCCCACAGCTTTTTGGAATCCACAGTGCAGCCCATGGAGAACATGACCATGGCAAGCATTATGGTGAGCACTGTGCTCAACACCAGGCTCAGTACTGCATTGAAGTTACTGGGAGGTACAAGGCAGTTTGCGCCTGAACAGACTGTGGCAAACGAGTCACAGGCAGGAGGCACCACAGCTATCGCCTTGAATATGGACATGTTGACGATGTAATGAAAGAAGAAGTAGAGAATCTGTGGCTCCAAATTTGAGTAAGACTCGAAATGAGGATCCTCTGAGCTTGTAATTCTTAGATTCCAGGAGACTACTCCAGTTTCTCCTGCTTGGATATCCAAGAAGTTGATAGTGACAGCAAGGACTGTCCAGTTCACTGCTCTTTATGCCTCAGCCAAATAAAATTGGGAGGGAAATCAGGTGGGAAAAAAAATCAAAAATTAACCAATACATAATGTTTTATGGGGTCAGTGTTCAGAAGCACATGCATATAAAAAGAGAATCATTCTGAAATGTGAAATGTGATTGCACCATTGGATCAGCCTTTATTGCCCTTTGGCCTCCTAAAACTTTATTGAACAGCTATGCTAAACAGCATCATCATCCTACAATATCAGTAAGGAAGGAAGATGCTCGCATTTCTCAAAGACAGGGCACACCCAATGTGGACATGGTATTATTTGCACAATGCCTGTAAAAATCATACCCCAAGGCTTTTAAACATTAAATCACACAGTGGATGTAATAAGATTTGTATTACTCTTGCCAATAAAAAATACTCTTTAGAGCCAAAGAAAAAACAAGCAAAACTGAACAATGTAACTGATCTACAGGAAGGTAAATAATGAATAAAAAAATAAATGATTGTTAAAGTATACTCTGACATAAGTGAAATGAACATTCAAAAATGCTTGTAACATGGTCATAAAAAAGTAGCAATTATGGGAGGGATACAAGAAAATTCCCAAGGCACTGAATATCCATCAGAGTACAGAAAGGTCACTCAGGGCAGAGCTTTAAATATGCAAAAACTGCATTTGTGTTAGAGGATACTGACTAAGTTACAGGGTTCAGTAGATGTGATGGAAGACAGGAAGATACTATTACATGCAGTGTTGCCCAGGTGGTTCAGCATTCCCTGCTTATGTTTCTTTCTTTTTTTTTTTTTTTAAATCCAAGTATTTTTTTGTGAAAATTGATTTTAAAAATGTCTTACTGAAAAATAGTACTAATGTCCTGGAATGGGCAAGTGGGCAGGTCCACACTTCAATTCAATCCAGAATCCATGGTATAATTAGGTGTTATCTCGATCAGTTTTGTGAAGAAAATAGGACAAAACTGCAGTATCGAAATGCACAAAACTAATATAGGCCAGGCCTATCTGCATAGCCCCACAGCTGTAATTTCTGTTAAAGGTGCTTCTGCTAAATATTGACTTTATGGGGGTGAACAGTTATGTAATCAGTTATTTATAGTTTTTATTTGCGTTTAGTTTAGATCAGTTTGTGGAGATTTATTTTGGTGAGTTACATTGTGATCTATGAGCTTTTTTCATTTTTAAGTATGAAAAATCTGAATGATATCCACCCTAATTCAATGTTGTAAAACTAAAAATTAAAAATTAAAAATTAAAGGTCCATCACTAAAAAAAATAAAAATTAAAGGTCCATCCAAGTGGGAGTGAATATTTTACCAATAAAAAAGTTAAATGTGATTAAAAAATTTCTATATTCAGGTGTATCATAATTATCTATCTTCATTCCCTGTGGCTTTGATGTATTAAAGTTTGACCAAAGTCAAGGAGTGCAGTCATAAACCACACAATTATCCTAATTTCCCACTGTCCAACAAAAAAATTACAAAATTGAGTTGTTCTTACCTTCCCAGGGTTCTGCTCTGGAAGAGTTGTACTCTCTGAAGAAATACTTATGTGTCTGCCTCCATGTGGGAGGACTAATGCTTAACTTTAGAGTTATAGGACAACCAGCCAACATCAGCTTTAGAATGAATTTTATTCAAAAACAAAATCTGCTCAAGCCACTATGTAGCTACATATACTGCATAAAATAATGGTGTATCTGCAGTCTGAACAATGAAGAGAATACATTTTTGTGGATACTTTTTGAGACTTAAACACGAGCAATAAAATTGAGTGGGCACAGTAAAAACAGTAATCTGTGCATTTTAATGTAGTTGAACACTATACCCTATAATAAGCAAAACCTTAATGGCTCATAAAATGTTGTGTTGAGAATGTGCCATGTAACTTTTGGGTTAATGCGGATTTTTAAACCTGTTGTTTGTGGTACTGTTCAATTAGATTTAAATTGGACTTAACTTGGCACCAATTAGGCCAAGGTGGGCTACGTTTTATTATCCATGAAGACAATGCTGGTCAACTTTGAGAATTGTCAGCGTTGGCACTGAAACCCTGATCAGAAAAACATACACCTAAGATGTATGTAGCGCAATAAAAACAAGATCATGACAAAAAGAAAAAAAAAACATCACAGTGGAGTATCAGAAATAAACATTGCAAATGGAAAAAACATGACAACTAAAGTTGAATTGATCTTTTTCACAGCAGACATTTTGACTTGTCAAACACTGTGAAACTTATAACCTCTGTAAAGGAGCCCTCATTAATGTTGCTTGTTCCTGCTTGCACCTTTGGTACTTTTCTAACCAAAGGTTAGAGATCTATAGACCTTTTTACACGCTTTTCTAACCAAGATATGTGGATCAGATTCATATAGGAAAGATAAAAAGAGAATTCTGATACTAGCAAGGCTAGAAATCTTCAGATTAGCAAGATTGATTCATGAAGCAAAATGACACAGGAAAGACTGTTGACGTTTATCGAGTAAACACATCATTCAAATCTAAAATATTAAGAAGCCTATATTGCTATCAAGTTCATTGTGAATAGAGCAGTGTTTTTAGCGACAGACACACAAAAACACAAGAATTATAGGCAAGTTTAACTAACATTTTTCATTTGCATAAAAGTAGCCAAAGACAAACATCTGTGGAAATTTTTTTTTTTTCTTGCCTCCAAAATGGGACAAGGCAGAAAAAGTGAGGGGACCACTGATGTGTATAATTAATTTGGGGTGTATGGTTTGGTGTCTGGCATTAAACACTTAGAAATCCCCTCCAGATATATTTTAAGAATTAAAAATACTATGTTTGGAATAATAATTTGTGCCAGATGTTTTTTTTCCCCACACAAAAAAAAGATTTTATTTAACCACAATTGGCTTCCAAACTAGTTTTGATCACACAAAATAATGTTGTGTGAACATGCGTTAAACTGAGATTTAAGGTGAGCACAGATAAAATCCTTACCTTCAGCAGATGACTGTAAAAACAGCCTTCTGGAGTTGAAGTTCTAGCAACAGTGCACCTGGAAACAAGAGTCTGAGCTTATTTTGTCACTTAAATACTTGCTGAATGTGCTTAATGCAGCAACAAGTTGTTGAGAAAACCTTTCTAAACATTTGATATCTTAAAATTTTCCTTAATGTTTGGCAATATTTTTCATTCCCCAAAAATACATTTTAAAATTTTCAAGGGGTTTTCATGATAGAAGAAATCCTGGACAATAGCAATACAGATTTCCTTGGAATTCGTAGCTCCACACACCGCAGAGGCAGCAAATACTCACAGACACTGCCATATTTGTTTCTAGTAATTCTACTATTGAAATACTACCAAACGAAAGTTGTATTAATTATAAGTTTAAAATTATATATAAGCCACACCTCTAAAGGCTTAATGCAATGATTCACATTTGAGTCTGTTGACTCATACTATCATTATTTCTGTATGTGTAAATAACTCCTGTGGTATGAGGATGGGGATAGTGAAATACTTATGGTAGCTCTTCAGAGAAAGTCTTATCAGTCTTTATCTGTCCCAACAGCTTTTATCTTTTTGTCTCCATCTGACTTGTCCTCCATTCAGGCTGCAGTAAATTTTAAGTATCTTTCTGCTCCTGATGTGTGAATGCGTGGGCGAACGGTTGTGTCATGTCATGTCATGGCCATTATCTTAGGTGATCTGATTACAGATAATGATCTAATGTGATAGGTCGATATTTCACAGTGTTCCTGCTCCAATCTAAAACAAGGAAATGATAAAACACTTTTTGGAAACAGTCCCACAGTTTTTTTCTTGTACGTAAAAAGAAGACTAAGTGGAAAAAAATGAAAAAGGATATAATGTGATTTTCAGAATGTGACCTTGACCCCTTGCTGACTAACTTCTATAAAAAACTTTATGACTGCATGTCTGCAGATTTGCTAGGCGTTTTCAACCTCTGCTGTTCTTTGAAAGCTAGATGTTTCCCATCATACTCTCCTAAGTGTTGTTACCACTCTTTCAAAAAAGTAATGCTAGACTTAATTTAGCAACTATAACCCAGAATATAACAGTCTGCTTCTCAGCAGACTTTTGGTTTTAAAGCTATTTACAACTTTTACTACCAATTTTCAAAATCTTGTTACCACACGTAAAGCTGAATTTTAAAGATCTCTCTCCCAAGCCAAATTCAGTTACTGTCATTAACTGAACTGTCATCCCAATTTCATGCCAGCAAATTACTAGTATGTGATTTGTCTGAACAAAGGGATTATTTTGACGACTCATAATAAAAGGACAATAAAAGTGATATCTACTTTAGGTTATATACCAATAAAACATGGAAAGGTTTAATGGGTATGAATACCACCAAAAATAGAAAATAGCATATAGAGAAGTTTTCACAGAAGCTTCCCTATATGCTATATGGGCATGGTTACAATATAGACTCACTGAGCACTTTATTAGGAACACCTGTACGCCTGCATTTATCCAATACGCCAGTCATGTGGTGGCAGTACAATACATAAAATCATGCAGACACAGGCAAGGAACTTCAGTTAATGTTCACATCAAAAATTAGAATGGGGAAAAACAGTAAGTTCAGTAAGATTTTGAAAAACAAACAAACAAATAAACAAATAAATAAATGTGGGTTTGAAACCTTATTTAGCGGGAAAATACTGCCAGTAATGTTTGAGTCTTTAAATACTCGCTCAACAAGATACTGCAAACAATACAGTTGGAGACACAATTCACAAATATATCCACAAGCAGCAATGATTGGGGTCCAAGCGGATTGGGACATTTTGAGCATCCAATGAGATTTGGATAGAAATGGTCTTTGGCTTGAGAGACAACTTGCTAACTATTGAGTTATTTGGGAAAGCATGCTCCACAGCTTGTTTGGACACAAAAACAATACTCAAGGAAATTTTGAAGCAGGCTAAATAATAAGGTGAAAAAAAAGTTTTCCTTTTAAACCTCTGTACTTCTTGTACTTTTTGTGCAAATTGATGCAAATTAGAGATTGGAGAATTGGCAATGGAAACTGGTGATTCAATTTGGAAATCCCTGGTCATTCCAGTCATTGGAGTCAAATGGGATAAGGAGAGAGAACTTTGCTAATTGGCGATATTTGAAAATATCACATAAACATATATATATATATATATATATATATATATAAACTTATCTTGCCTTCCATGTACCTATGCACAAGGCCTGCAATGAATCATGAAACTGCAGTATGTCAGAGTTTTTTCTATAGAATTTGTGCATTAGCTTTAGGTTATTTATGTTGGTTGAGGCCTTGTATGAAAAGTTATTCTTATGTAAGAGTTATCAAAGTAAAATAAGGTTATAGCCAAACATAATGGTCTGGTTTGGTAAAGTCACGATGTATGTTTTAAGTTAGGTTACAAATAATCTGCTTAACATTTTTGGTCCAGCCATTAGCTTGATGTCCAAGATGGTTATTGGCATGTTCTCTTTTGATGGTTTCTGTAGGCTACATAGTCCACTGAAGTCTGGCTAAACAAATCAGTAGGATTTATTACTTGGATTATATCACATGTGCATGTAATCCAAAAAGTATGTCTACAGTAATTTAACTGATGCAGCAGTGTATGATACAATACTTTATTTGTCCCTGAAGGGCAATGTGTTGCAAAGCCAGTGCTGCTCGCCATCCAGAAGGTAGAGTCTACATTGGGATTTGAACTGGGGACTTGAACCCAACCACAGGACTGAGAGAGAAACAGTTTACCACTCAGCTAATTGGGAATTCAGTCTTCCACATGGTGTTTGGATGTACAAAAAGACCTTTTAACATGTAACACACTGGTATGGCCTATCACTTTAAGAGTTCAATGCCTTGGTTTGAAGTGCAAAGGTACAAGTTGCATTGCTTCATTCAGATAAGTGTGTGAACCATGTGGTAAGTGTTTTGACATGGTAAACTTTTGCTTTGACTTATAACAATTTATTATTTTAGCACAAAGTAGCTACATATGCTAAGAACTGAAAGTGTGATGGATCTTGATCTTTGTGTGTGAAGCAGTTAACTGTCTTCAACTGCTGGAGGTAAACATGCCATGATGTCGTCTCTTTATCAGTTTAGTTACTTGCACATTAGTTAATGATTTGATGCTGAAGTAACACACTGAATCCAAAGAATGTAGAATAATGGAATGCTGGGATTTGCTATCTTGAGAGGTATGTAACTAATGACTGAGCTTTGGCTATCAAAACTCTCCTTTTAGAACTAGTAAAGGCAATATGTCCTGTAAGGTAAGAAAAGACTCTCAGCGTGGCCGAAAGGAGTTCTACAAACAAGTGAGTTTTAGCGATCCAAACATGGAAATTGTATCTGCAAATTAACATAATGCAAGTGTGGCAACCGAGGTGTACCACTTTGAGGTGGTTTGTAAATTTTAGAAGATGGTGTAATGAAGATTGTGTAATGGTAGACTGTTTTTGTTTGAAATAGGTATGTTTGAGTGGTCAATTGATATGTTAATGAAACAAGTAGCCTATGTTTGTTATTTTAGGAAAAAGTGGCTTCACCTTCAAAGAAAAGCCAACTCGAGCTACAGGGTTACATTAACAAAGTAACCTCCTCATTGATGGCAAAGTCCAAAAAAAAAAAACTGCCACAAACTCCAAAGTGGTGGTTTTCGATCCCAGCAAGCTTGATTTTTTTTAATCTGCTGAACAGGATAGGTAAGGATTAGTTCTGTGATTTTTTTGGACATGTGAAATAAAAGCCTGGGCTCATATTCAAACAGTATGTTATCTTATCACTAAGAGTAATCCAAAATTGCAATAAAAGTTTCTAACTAAATGTTTTCTCGTAAATCCTATCCAGAAAGCTGCTGAGACCATTTTTTACCAAGGAAAAGCGAGAAGTCCTAAGCTAAGAAAAATACTGTTGCAATGGCTGACGTCAAATCTCATGCACAAGCTCGAGTTCAGTGACCTTGATGAGTTAAACAGTATGGTTCATAAGTATTTGGAGAATGACACGATTTTCGTAATTTGGAATCTGCACACCACCATAACAGATACAAAGCCATCAAGAATTGATTGAAGTGTAGACTTTCAGCTTTAATTCAAGGGGTTTAACAAAAATATTGCATTAACCGTTTAGGAATTACAGCCATTTCTATACATAGTCCCTCATTTTCAGAGGCTCAGAAGTAATTGTAAAAATGAACATAATTGTAAATATAAGGATTATTTTTTATAGTAGGATGAAAATCCTTTGCAGTCAGTGACTGAAGTCGGAGCTCATGGAAATCACCAAATCCTGAGTTTCCTCCCTTGAGATTCCTTTTCAGGGCTTTACTGTAGCTATTTTAAGTTTCTGCTTGTTTGTAGGTTTTTCTGCCCTCAGTTTTGTCTTCAGGAATTGAAAAGCATACTCAGTTAGGTTGAGGTCAGGCGACTGGCCATCGAAGAATATTCCATTTCTTTGCCTTGAGAAGCTCTTGGGTTGCTTTCACAGTATATTTTGGGTCATTATCCATCTGTAATATGAAGCACTGTCCCATCAGTTTTGCAGCATTTGGCTGAATCTTCTCTTCCCATCATTCTGATTCAAGTTCATCTCGGTTCTTTCTAAAGAATCTTATTCCAGAACTGGGCAGGTGTTTTTAGAGGTTTTTCTGTCAAAGTCTATTCTGGCCTTTCTGTTCTTGAGTGTTACCAGTGGTTTGCTCCTTGTGGTAAAACCCTCTGTATTTACATTCATGAAGGTATCTCTTGATTGAAGACTTTGACAATGATAGGCCAAGGAAAGAATTCTGTGATCAGACACTTTAGTTGTCTTCCGTGCTCTTTCAGGCCTTTTGGTGTTGCTGAGCCCACCAATGCGTTCCTTCTTTTTAAGAATGTAACAAATTGGCGATTTAAAGTTTTTAGCATCTATCTGATAGGTTTGTTTTGTTTTTCAGTCTAATGATGGCCTCCTTCTTTTGCTCCATAGCAGATGCCATAGCACATGCCAAGAATGATAAATAGTCAAATATTTGACATAAGCTACAAATAGAATAATAATGGAATGTGCTGTCCAAAGGCCAAGTATCTTTGCACAGTTGTCACAATGGATCTGTATGATGTCACATTTGTACAATAAAATGTTAAAAATTAATTTTCAGCATTGAGTGGGTTGTTTTGGGTGGTTGGTAATGTATTGCATCCCTTACAAGTTCTTTAATTATTCCTTCTCAAGTGAAACAGTACAATTTTCCATTTGTTTGGGAGTCGGTCTTAGTGAGTTGGTAGTCCTCTCAGTACTTCTTAGTTCTCCCAGACTTAGGTGCTACTTTTAGTGCTAATGGGCTTTGTGAATTAGTCTTAGTAAAAAAAATTTACACACCCAGTATTTTTGGGAGTTCTCCTAAATCAGCAAGTTTGGAGCCACTTTTAGTGTCTAGATGCTTTTTGAAAATGGGTCCTTGACAGAAATACTTGTGGTTTTGCAGAATGTATTCATTTTGGGGAATGATTAACGGGAAGAATGTAAAGGTGTGAACAATGACCTTGTGTAAACAAGGTGTTTAAAGTCACATAATGCATTGTAGTGTAAAGCACGTTAGAATAAAGTGGGCAATTGAAGGTACTGTAAGTAATGGTGTGAATCCTGCTGTGTTTTGAGTGGAGCACAATGATGGCAATGTGCAAAGTTATGTGATTAAATGTCAATTTTATAGATAAGAGTAGAAATGGTTTCACACATACTGTTTATCAACATCATCCGTGTAAGAGCTGGAGAGAATAATGTGATGGTGACTGTATAATTACATTGTGTAGGATGGTGAATTATTGGGCACATAGTTTGATTTGGTTTAGTAAATATGTAATGTGTGAAACAACGGTTGTATGAAAAGAGCATAATAAAAGGGGGTTGGTATCAAGGAATGAAAGGTCTGAAATATGGTTTGTAGCTATTGTTCGGAAAAAGTGTGTAGAAGGATATAAATGTTGATTAGCAAACTAGCACTGTATTTTCTGAAGTAAAACGTGTAGTCGAGTGTAAATATAAAGTTGTAAAACAGTTGAAATATGGGGCGGGAGGGTTGCTTTGATGTTTAACTTTCATTTTATTCTGAAATCTTAATCACAGTGTCAGTTATTAATTAATTGTGTTGTTGCTTTTGATTTTCATGCAGGACTAGAAGTGGTAATAACAGGGATTATATTGCAAAATATGTATGGTATGTTTTAGGTGTCTAGTGACATGATTAATTTGTGGTAACAAGGGTTTGGGAAGTCTCGCTATGCAAGAGTATTTTTTTGGATGGTGCAGTAGAGTGATGGGAAATGGAATATTTCTATAATTATTTTATTCTTTTGATTTATGGGAGTCCAGTGAAGTTTGAATATGTTATTTTGAAGCCTTCGCATCAGCATGCTGGTGCAAATGATGTCATTGTTAAAGAGCGGACAGCAGTGTTTTGCCTGCGCAGTTTGGATTTCAGCCGTGTTGATGGGCTAACATTTTCCATACAACGGAAGACCCTATATGATCATATATACATTATGAGTTATTAAGGTGTTTAAAAAAGTTTAATAGTATAGTCTACTTGAGTTTTTCAGCCCATAGTATTAAGTTTACAGTTGGTGTAAACAAAATGTTTTGAAAATGGAAATTCAGAATTAGTGAACCTACAAAGGTCAGTATTTTAGAGAGGAATAATTTCAGTTTGTGATGTCAAGTACATGTGTTAAGTGCTTGCTAGCTTATGAAAAGTGTGTATTAGAATGCAATGTAATTGTACATTTGGAGAAACTTATAAGTCAGTGATATGGAGTGCCTTCAATTCAGCCAGTGTTTTGTTTAATGATTTTCTGTGGGATTTGAATTGGGGCTCTAGTTTGGCTACATGACTTTCCATGTTTGAAAGATGAGTTTTGATTAACTTGGATAATTAGGATCATTGTCTTGTAGGTAACTAAGCTTGTATTTGACCAAATATGTGTGATACATGGGGTCAAAGATTTATGAAAATTACTCCTTAATGTTAAAGTGTACTTTTGTGTTCATCTTTATCTCAATCTTCTTATCTGTGCTTATTAAACTGCAATTGTGACAGTAACATGTTGTTTTGAGACTAATGTGTTTGATTTTTCAATGTTGGTTTATGTTGTCGTGAAAGTTTTGGATCACAGGGACCAAGGAGATGGCGTTACATACACTCCCAAAAGAATGCCAAAAACACTCTCTGTCACCGCCGATGCCAGTGCGTCCATGAAACTGACTTTGTGGGGAAGACACAATGTTGTAGTTGGATTGAGGTACAAATTTAGTGATGTCTGTAAGGATCTTTAATCAGAAAGTCAACAATTACAACTACTGTGCAGACTACTCTTAAAGTTGTAGCAGACCAGGGTATGTGTGCAGCTGTGGAGCCAGAGCAGGTGACCTTGTGTCAGCAAACATAAAGACGAAGGCGAGTTGTCCAAAAACTTACCTCTTGACTTCTGTGAATTATGCTACACTGATGAGCTGGTGTGATGAGTGCAACACCTTCTGGAAAAATGTTAAGGTTAGGAGAAGTTTCAGTTGAAGATAAGAGTGGAACTGAGTACAGTTTTAACCTTAGTGATGGAGGGTTGCAAAATTTTCTGGATATTGATGCAGAGCAAATGTTGCAAGAAGATCAGGTTCATTGCACGATTGATCAGTTATGAACAGGTTGTTATTTAGGTGTGTGATGGGAAAGTGAAATCAATTCAAGATAGTCTCATTGTTTGTGCCCAAAGACATCTGAAAGTGCACATTAGGACACTGAAGAAGATTTGGTCAAGTTGTTTTTGGCAGTAGAACTAAGAGCAATATGACACTCGTGTCGGTGGGGTTGGTAAAGGATATCCCCACAGCTGTGATTACCTACAGCCGAATCATAGCCGTGTGGATATCTCTTACTAACCCCCCACTCTCACTCACGTCATATTGCTTAACTATACAGGCATGTGGTCAAACAAGAAACAGGCATCATAATGTACGTTCCAGAGAATAGCTTTCAGATTTCACCAGCTGCTTTCATCAGCTAATTTGCTTGGGTGGTGTTGACAAACAAAATGAACAATAGAAATGTGGAATATGACTGGGAGGCTTGTGTCAATCCCCATTCTACCCTCGCCAACTATGTTAAAAATTTGGAAATAGTAGAATGTGTAATATATTATGTAACGGGAGGAATATAGTCTTTCAGCGTAAGACTCTTAAGAGTTGCACCTGGCAAAATCTCAACCCTTTGGATTTAGAAATAAATGCCTTACCCCTCAGCTATTGAGAAACTGACAGTTTGAGTGTGTATGTGTCAGTAAACAAAAGTCCAAGGCATTTTTGAGACAAAGCATTAATTATACATTGAATTAATTTTACTGTTCAGATATTTTATGTATGGTTTTTGCAAATTGATATGCACATTGAAGACTGAAGATTGGAGATTTGAACTTGGAATTTGAACGGGGATTTGCTTATGAGCTTCATGAACTTTCAATGCTTAATGAAGAATTTATGAATTGATATTTTTGTGACTGTAAGCCACAGCGGAAAAAGCAGGACCCAGTCTATGACCTTTATGAGATGACACAAGACACGACCTGATGCAATTTCGTTGAGGACGTATTTCATGACTACATTTATAGGTTTTTTGATAAAAATTGATTGGCTTGTACAACTGAAACAGATTAACGTATTGATAAGATCATCGTATAAGATCAAGTGAAGTCTGTAGATGATCCTGACTAAGGTTTGGGATAATTGGCCCAGCAGTTGAAAAGACGATTTTAATAAAATTGAGGAAAATAATTTTTCTAATTTTGACATTTTTAGAGCAGAAGATCAGTGGAGCAAAGATTCCGATGACATGACATTTGAGTTCGGAGAGCATAGCTCTGTTTTGGAAATTGAGGAAATGGAGCAGCATTCAGAATATCATTTTTGATCGCTGAGTCGCTAATGTTGATGGGATAATCATAAATCTGAGCTGCTGTCATGAAATAAGGTCCCAGGCTAAGAACTATAAATCTTCCAATTGAAAGGTGGAGACTGCATGCTTGATGGCACAAGTGAGGTTAGAAAACCTCAACTTTGAGATTGAGGGGTTAACACCTTACCACTCAGCCACAGTGGGGAGACTTGTTCTGCATCATTTCAAAATGGGTGGTGTATCAAAATTTCCTTAACAGCTTACTTTCACATAAGTCAACTATACGGTCCATTTTACCGAACTGGTGCAAACCGCTGTCCCGCAACCAAAAAACAAATTTAAAAGGCATTTAAGTATGCAAATATTAGTTGTTTACTATGATCCTTCTGTTATCTATTGAAACCCAAAATAATTGAGACAGCATTAAGCTTAATAGGGTACGAACCCGAACCCTAACCCCTAGATTTCAATGTACGAAAATTATGCTGAAATAATTTTTGCAAATTCTCCCTGTGTTGTTTTTAAAATGATCTTTTTATTTATTTATTTTTGAAAGTGAAGTTCAAAAACACATTTATTTGATTTAATTTTTTTAAACTATGAACCTTTATGTAAAAAATGTTGTCATGCATTTTCATGTCACTACCTAAAAAGTCTGATTTTCAGTCCATGGGCTGAGACTGATTTTAGCCAAACCCTTACATTTTTGATCAGGAATTATGCCTGCTTGTCTGTCTCATGGCTACAGGGCAAATTGATTAGTCTCATCATTTTGAAGTAAATGTGGTCAAGTCCAAAAATCAGTGTGTAACTTAAAGGAACATCACTACCAAACACCTATTTTCTGCAATTAAGCAGACTTTTTTGGGTGTTATTGTAGAAAATTGAGTTTTTGTATGTACAACTGTTCAGAACTGTGCTGACTAACCATGTGCTCATTTATTTGGAGAAAATAAACAAAATTTTAGTACTGTTATGCAAATCAAAAGTATTTTAGTATAAACCCCATGTTGGTTCAAATTCTAGAATGTGACGTTGTTAGAATACCATTTGAAATATAACACTTTAAGGGTGCAGTCCGCGATTGAAAGGTCATTGATTTCAGCTCAACAGCCAATCAAATTACACCCCTGCTTTCCGTGCTCCTAAGTCAAAGAGTTGATTGGCTGGAATAGTGTATGGTTCAGTCCGCGCTATTTTTGTTGTTCATTTACAGATCCAGGACTGGGAATGAATACCAGAGTCTTTTTGAGCTCTCATACAGAACAATCAGCTGGAGGACCTTGAGGAGAATTTATTGAATTTGACAAAAATGTATTGATGTTTTTTGTGTTAACAGTGATGACGTCTTGTGTGGGCAACCCTGAATTGGTGGCAAAAAGTGACAGTTAGCAGTGTCAGGTGTCAATTTACAACATAGAAATATGGATCAACACAGAAGCAGAAGAAAGGCTGAATAAGTGAACAATGAGGGAATAAAGTCTGGACTTTCTGGTTCCATGGGCGCCTCCCCTCTAAGACATCCTAAGTCATTACATTTTAACACCAATGATATTATGTGTTCACTAGGCTTAGCCAAGTTTGTGCTCAGTCATCGTGTAAAATAAATGTCATATCACAGATATAACTGTATGCCCCGTTCATTCATTAAACACTTGCCGAGTGATGTTTTGGCTAAACTATGTGAGAGCAACTTGGTTTGTTTACATGCTACTTCTGCTTAGACAATAACACTGCTAATGTTAGTCAATGGTGTTTACCATTATGAAATAGCATACTGGCAAAGCCAGCTTTGTGGTTGCTGCTCTTACAAATTTATCATTATTAACTACATCATTGATTTTACCTTTGTGTGTGTTAAACAGTGGAGATTTCATTAGTCCAGTCTGTCCATTCAATGGCTTGCAACCATAAACGTCAGTGCTTAGCTTCAAAGGGGGTCTTCAAGGCCGGTATTCTGTGAAAATGAAGGTCATCTTTTTTGCATTCCTATTCTGACATCCACTGTCGCAACAAGATATATTTGTTTTCCTCGTTCCAGGGATCTCGCCTGTTTACATCCACTTGTTTCCGCTGTTTCTCTGCCACCACAATGCACACGCAACGGCAGTGATATAACAATGACGTCCAATCCAAATTGGTCTATTAGATTACATTCACAGACTGCACCTTTGAATCTGCATGTTTCAGTAGTGCAGCTAGTACACACATTTGAATAAAAAAACACAGGAAAGACAATTTGCAATTACAGACTGTCACTGTTATTAAAGAAAAAGATTTTGCGCAGGTGTAGTCAGACTCAGAATAGCACTGTTTTTGCCAATGCTTTCTAATGAGTATTACTGCCCACTTAAAATGTGTCAGTAATGTTAATTTCTATGGTTAATGTATACAGGAAGAAAGACATAAACACCAACATGCCTAAACAAAGTGGAATAACTGGAGCAGAGAGACAGAGAATACAGACAAAGGTTGAGGATGTTTTTTTTTTTTTTTTAGGTAGAAAAATCAATGTATGTGCATACGTCTTCTTGCTTGCACTGTCCTCAAGACTCATAGCTATCCATTAGGTCTTCAGTGAGGTGTAATCTTTAATCCAAGTACTGTTAAGTGTTCTTTTCAGATATTAACTTTCAGATGTGTGTTTGCTATATGCCCGGATGTGCAGTCACAACCAAAACCTGGGATGTTGTGTGAAAAATAAAATATACTGAGTTATGTTGATTTTGTTTGGTTCAATTTGTATTATAAATTATTGAATCCCTAACATTTAAATAAGTAAGATCAAAGTTATGACCCTTACAAAGAAAGATTGGATTCAAAATACAATGAATCTCATAACTCTCACTTAAAAAATTGTTTAAAAAAAAAAAAATCAACTGTTATTGATTTACCCGTGGAAAAAAAAACAACATATATATACATACACATACATACATATATACATGTTTCGGTAAACACAACAAAAATATTCCAAATCTGACAGAAAGACTGGAGAAAAGGACACACAATTCAAAATGTTTCACGCTCTGACTTTGAAACAATTCTGTAGAATGGCCCATATACCTTTTGCCTTGAGACATGTCAGATGACATATTGTACAAACTACTTCTGTTTAGCACATACCCTGGCCTTACGGACCTCGGTATACTTCAAAAGAAGTACAGATTGTTTAAGATAGTGTCTTAAACAACAAGACATGGTTTGAAATTGGAAATGCTCGGCTGCATCATCCAATTTTTGTAATATTGTGAAACTGATGAGCACACCCATCTTAAGCGGCAATTGGCCAGGTTTGCGCAGATGAGAAAGTACAATAGACAGGATTTCAACTTTTCTCTCAAGCTCTCGATTTTATTGTTCACAAACTACCTCTATGTACCTCTTCTCGTGTACATCCAAATGTAACATGAAGAAACCCAAAGCCCCATACTTTGCGTCCTTATCCCCATTTGTACAATTCATCATGTGTCGCTCCCCTTTATGACTGCAGGCTTTTCACCCTGCCTTTGACTGGGGCCAATTGGAACTGGTATAAAGACCTTTGCCTTTAGACATGGTTTGTTTTAAGTATACTGACCCCTTATGGGTGGTACAGTATGTAACAGAATTCAGTCGCACCCAAGTTTCTGAAAAGCTTGATGATGACAAAAATCTGCTTTTCTTGTCCACTAACATTCAGTGAGGTAGCAAGTTAGCTGGACAGGTTTATCGATTATCCAGCTGTCCTTAATTAGTCATCCATTGTAAACATCAGTTGTACATACTTCACCCTAGAAGGTGTCCACTCAGCCTGCTAACCAGCCAGTCTGTCCACCGAGCAAGAGCACGAAAAGCTTGAATATTTCCAATCTGAGGAAACTCACAGCATTTCACTGAAATTCACCTTTAAAATTTGCAACAACTTTTTGATTATCCATACAAAAACCATCCTCGCAGCAAGTAAGCATACAGAACCACCCGCTGGTTTCTTACCTTAGGCTCTAGGGTCTCTTGATGTGGCACCACAGTGTTTTTGCACGTACGGTACAACCCATGGCGAACATGACCAAAGAAAGCATTATGGTGGGCAGTGTGCTCAACACCAAGCTCAGTAATGCACTGAAGTTAATGTGAGGAACAAGGCACCTAAACAGGTTGTGGCACCAGAGTTGCAGAGGGTTTTTGTGAAAATGACATTTTAGACAATGTAATGGGAAAGTAAGAGGGGACTTAACTCCAGTATCAGGGAAGACTACATAGATGTGTTAAACCTCCAAAAGGACACTAGAGACGATGCGAACTGTGCCTCTGACTGCTCTCAGGTTAAAAAAAAAAAAAAAAAAAGCAGGTGTTAGGTTAAAGGGTGACACCAATCTGAATTTTGGTGTAAGACATTATATATTACTCCAGTTCCATCTTTCATTCATTATTCTTTGGCCTCTTAAAACTAGACTAAAGCATCATCATTATTGCAGTAAGAGGATGACTGCTATTCCCAAGCAAAACGATACATTGAGTACCAAAGGGTAGCTTAGTTCCAACATTAGCTGTGATATTTAAGATAAATTAATGAAGCTGCACATACTGTATGCAGTATATTATATACAGTACCTTTAAATTGCAAATATGTAGATACTGCCATTGTCCCTGTCCATATATTTTCGGGACTTCTGGTGTGGGGCTGTTTTTCATGGTTGGGGCTAGGCCTCTTCAATTCCATTGAGAGAAATCATGATGCAACATCATGCAAGGATAATTTGGTATGGAAGAATTAACTTGCCTGCACAGGGGCCTGACCTCAACCCCATACAACACCTGAGGGGTGAACTGGAACACCAACTGTGAGCCAGGCGTTGTAGCTTAGCCTCAGCTGTAGTCTAACATTTTATAACATCAGTCAACCTATTTTATTATCAGACATCAGTACTGCTTCAAAATCTGGTGGAAAGCCTTCCCACAAGAGTGGATCAATGGTTTTGAAGTGACATGTACAAAAAAAATCACACAGTGGTAAATGTTCAGGTGTCCACAAACTATAAGCCATGTAGTATACTTGTGTACATCCGTCTGCATTCTGGAAGCAGTAATGTAATGCATAACTATAAAGTGAAAGGACAACCAGCCAAACCAACACGAGTGGATTTTTTTTCATTTTATATGAAAATAAAAGCATCTTCAGCTATTACAGTAGCTGTATGTAGACAAGTAATGGTGGTCTTACAGTCAACCCCCCCCCGCACCCCACATCTCCCATTATTAGGCAAACATGTCTACTCAGAGGAATAAAATACATGGAGAGTGCTGTAAAATCTTGAGAGTCCTCCTATTATCTGCTGTTATGAACAGATTCAAGAAGAAGGTGTCCAAACCTCACTTACTGAGACTAAACTGACCTCTTGTCAGCTTTGAGAGGTGTTTGTTAACCTGATGCTCCCTGTTAGATGGGAAATGAAGCATCTCAGGAGGTAGATCCCCCAAAACTTGAGGGAGCTGTTGCAGGGAAAAAAAGGAGAAAAGAAGGGATTGAGGCAATCTATCAAACTGCAAAACGTATTTGTCCATTTATTTTGCTCTCAACACATCGCTAAAATCATATTTTGACAGAAAATTAGGGAATTAAAGGACAGCGTAAATAGCATCCTGTGAATTTTGCTAGACCCGCTGCAGGTCTTTCACCCAACAACATTTTAACAACTATGGGAGGACCGACTATTGGAAACCACTTAGAATTTGTTCTTACTTAAGTGAAAAAAAAAAAAAAAAAATCCTGTTAATTTCTTGGGAATTTCCTTAATTTTAGATAAACAATCCTGTGACTTATGAAGAGACTTTGTTCACAACAGATATTTTGAGTTTTCATGGCAGGAAAAGCACAGGTGTTACTGATAACATTCACAATGGCTCTGTTCCCTTAGTGTCTCACAGTAAGCCATGAGAGTGACCCAGCATGTAACCCGCTGGGATAAATGGAATTAAGCCATTATTAAGGTTAGTAAACTGGCGCTTCCTGTGTTTTCCCTGCAATGTACATTTTACTGAATTTACCATCTTAATGGGTAAACATGGGAAAGTTTCACTAAAAAACCTTTTAAGGATGAGTCTGGTGTTATTCTTTATTTTTTGGAATGTCAACAAATCCCATGAAAGGAGGAAAGCCAACAATCCAAGTTAATCCACATTTGGTGCTGTAGTGTGTATTTATGGTGTCAGGGTGGTGTTTCTTGGGGCTTATTCAAAATAAATGGAGTAACAGTGAAACTATGGAGCTCAGGCTTTGGATAAACACACAATACTTTAGTAGGTTTGGTAAACCTTGTTGGTTTGGGCCTTTAGTGGAATATAATGACAGTGAGAAACACACAAACTATCACCAGACTTCTCCTTTAAGCAATCAATGAGAAAGCATGACTCTTACCTGACCAGAAATGGCTGGGGAAAGCAGCTTGTGGTTTTTGTTTTAACCACATCCTGAAGATTCAATAAGTTTGTCAGCAGTGTTCCATGCCCACATTTGTCGATCTTAGTCACCACAATCTGCACAGTGAAACGTTTTGCACATTAGAATTTTACCTGCACAAAAACTTACAATTCCTTGAAAAAATTACAGAACACAGAGCTATCAGCAGACACAGGAGAAAAACAGATTTGCTAGCAAATCATATCAATTTACAACATAGTGCTGTGATCCTCACTTTGTTCTAATTTATTAATCAACTAATCCACAGCACTGATTCACTGAGCCTTTTCTGGTAGTGGATTGTGTAGAGTTAGCAAACAAAAAAGCACAACAACAAGAATTATTCTGACATCTACTGGCCAGTTAAGGATACTGCATAAAGCGCTGTACTGCTAAGGCCTATTTCTTTACATTATGGACATTAAGATTTCGGCTTTTTGTATGATTGGTCTTAGAGTTTTTTTTCTACCACTGAGTGATTATATTATTAGAATATTACATGTTTGCAATTTTCAAAATTAAGGCCTGGAAATTTCCCACAAGTGTTGGAACACTTTTTTTTTTTTTTTAAATCAGAAGATATTGCTGAATGCTGAAAATGAAGAAACAGATTTAAATGGTTGTTTAAGTTCAAAACCCATCATTCATTACAGTCATGTACTGAGATACTGGGAATCTTGCTCTGTATCTTATCCCAAGCAAAGCAACCATTTTTTAAATGTCTGTTTCAGGTTTGAAACTGACCATTTAAGGTCATTGCGTCATGCTTCCTTTTTATTTCAGCAGTGAGAGTTCATCTTTGTACTCCTGGTACTGTGAAAGCTGTACTGTCACAGCCTTAATAATGGTCAAAGTGTTTAATAACCTGAAAGCATGAATAATTGAAGGCAGAATGCGTAGAGAGTGGGGGTGCTTCATTATAATGCCACAGCGGTGGCATTTCAGACGGGACAGCAGTTTTTAAATAGCTGAATGGGAGCGTTCAACATTAATTCAGTGTGAGCATAATAATGAGGATTTGTAAGAAGAATGAGTAAAATGTAAAAAGGAAGGGTAAAATCTGGTTAGTCTAAATGCTTACCACCTTTGCCTAATACTGGGGACCCTGCATTTCGAGCATGTACAGTATGTAATCTGCTGTTTATCAAGCAAAGATTCACTTTCAGCAAACTTCATACTGGCCAGTTATTTTCATCTGTGCCTGCTAACCTTTTTGAATTGCAGTTTTGTTTTTCCTATGGTTACAGGCACGCATGGGCAGGTACTCGGTGCTGTAACTGACTGTAACAATGTGGGCTGTGGAGCTTTTAATTTGCGTGTTGCAATATGACACACACACACAAACACACCAAATTGCTATTTGCCAACAGCTTGTAAATCATAGCTCATGTCTGTATGAAACTGATACATAATTTATAACATTTTAACGCTGCGATTAGTTTCATAATTGGTTTATCTGTCTATTCACTGTTTTGGTCTATAAAATGTCAGAAAATGATGGAAAATGTTCATCACAAGGCAATGTCTTCAAATGTCTTTTTTTATGCAACCATCAGTCCAAAACCAAAAGATTTTTATCTTAAAACTGTTCAGACAAATGAACCAGAAAACATTCACATTTGACAAGTTGGAGCCAGAGAATCTGAGTCAACTTGATGAATTGATTGTAAAAAATGCTGCCAATAAATTTGCTGTTGATTGACTAAACATTTAAAGTACTAACCATCGCAGCTCTGAAATGTTTACAGAAATTATCAATCAGAACATAAAAATCATTTGGGCATATGAGAAGATGACTCATCCAAAATACATGTTATAAGTTGGTGATCAATTTACCAGAGAACTGCCTGACCATTATTTTAAGTATCATAATAATCTGACTGTGAGTGCGGATGGATAAAAAAATACATATATAATCTTTATTTGGCATATGGATTATAGTTTCCCTCCGTTTTTCCCATATACAGTGGCAAGGATGTGAAATCAAAGTATGTGAACCCTTCGCAATGACCTGGTTTTCTGTGTTTATTGGACACAAAATGTGATCTGATCTTTATCTAAATCATATATGTAGACAAACACAATGTGTTTAAGCCAATAACACACAAAAATTGTAATAATTTGTGTATGTATGAACACACCTATTACACATTCACCGTCCTGGTGGAAGAAGTGATCGAACCCTAGGATTTAATACCTGCTCAAAACTCTTTTGGCAGCAATAGCTCTTCCAGAAGCTGCAGATCAGACCTGCACAGCGTTCAGGACAAATTTTGGACCATTCTTCCTTCTAGAACTGCTTCAGCTCAGCCCTATTCTTAGGATGTCTGGTGTGAAAGCATCTCTGATGGATTAAGATCTGGGCTCTGAATGGGCCACTCCAGAAGTTGGACATTCTTTGTTTTAAATCTGTCTGTAGTAGATTTATTTTGATGTTTAGGTTCATTGTCCTGCTGCATCACCCAGCTTCTATTGAGCTTCAGCTGGCAGACAGCCTCCCTGACATTATCCTGTAAGATGCCTCAGGAATTAATTTCCCCTCGATGATAGTGAGCTGTCCAGGCCCAGAGGCAACAAAGCAGCCCCCAGTCATGATGCTCCTTCCACCATACTTCACCTTTGTGATGATGTTTTCCTGTGGGTATGCAGGGCCTTTTTACACCATGTTCTTCCCAAACAATTCAACCTTAGTTTCAACATTTTCCTACTAGTGTTTTGGAGTGTCAAGGTGGTCTTTGACATGAAGCTCAGCATTCAGTGACGTTTTTTTGGAGAGCAGCAGCTTCTTCCGTGGTGTCCTGCCTTAAGTCTTTAGCTGATACTCTGGGGTTCTTATTTACCTCACTGACCAGTTTGGTGTCGTGCCCTTGGAGTCTTAGCTGGGTTCCCACTTCTATAGAGAGTAGCCCCAGAACTAAATCCTCTCCATTTATAGACAGTTTGTCTGACTGTGGACTGATGAATATAGAAACTCTCTGAGATGACCCTCTCACCCTTTCAGCTTCATGCAAATCAGCAACTCTTGATCCTGAGTCTTCTGAGATCCTTTTTGTGAATCATGGTTCATCAGCAAATGCTTCTTGTAAACAGCTAATTCAAAATGTTTAAGTGTTTTTTTATAAGTCTAAGTAGCTCCAGCCCACACCTCCGATCTGGTTTCATTGACTGGACTCCAGCTTTGATAACTCCTGGCTCTAGTTAGCTTTAGTTGAGGTCATTAGCCGCAGGGTTCACAGAGTTTTTCCATCCAACACTCCGATTGTTTGAATATGTATTCAATATGGACAAGATTAATACAATGATCTGTATGTTATTACATAAAATTGATTGTTTTTGTTGATGATTGTAAGAAGATCTGACCATAATTTAAGACAAATTTATACATAAATGTATTTTCTGGAATGCATAATTCCAAAGGGTTTACTTACTCTTCTTGCCACTTTTTTCTGCTTTCAAGCAATGGTCCTTTATAAGTCTCTCCATACAAAATAGGCATGATGTAACTATTATGAAGAAAATGTGTGAGTATCCTACCACATATGGACGTCTGATCTCCTCACACATTTCCAGGGCAATCAGGTCGGCCTTCTGAAGACCGACACTGCCATCAACCAACAGGAATGTCCTTACAAGACTGAAAGATAACAGAGATACATCAGTCAAGTCTACATGTAACAAAAACCAGGGTAATAGGTGTAACTGATGCAAGTTTTCCACGTCTTCCACAGTCATAAAAATAAGAGCAAAAACATTTACCTACACAAATCCTCAGGTGTAGGTAGGTGTCACCTTGGATAAAAGATAATTCATTTTCTTTCCCCTAAGACTCTTAAAGTGTTTAATTCAACATGGCTAGGGTCGTTGTATAACAAAAATAAATTCTAATGGCTCTATTTTAACGTGCAAGTGCAATGACTTCTGTTTTCTACTATAGCTGTATACACTTAAATGTGACACAACAGCATTTGCATCATAATGCATTTGAAGAATAATACATGAAGTAATACTTTTGCTAAAAAGAACGTTGGAAGGGAGGCACTGACACACAGGATTGATGAGCCGCTGTCACCCCCCCCACTCTCCCACTTCAACAACAGAATACAGAGTCATAACTGACCAGTCTGATGTGAGTAGTATTGTATAGGGTTATTCTGCAGCGGCCAGGTGTCATTTAAAGGTGATTTAATAAAGGTAAAATGGTGGACAGCCTTGCGTCATGGCACTGTGCTCTGGAACGGCACTTTTTATCAGGGATTTAATGAACTCAAGGAGAAGCTTTTCACATACTGTATGAAGCAGCTTTGGACAACAGATACTGTAATAATCACTCATACTTTATAGACAAATGCAGACTGATTTACTGAAGTTCCTGCTTTGGACAAAATAAACATACATTTTTTATGCCAATTTAAACCTCCCGTCTTACTGGGGTTTATTTACATTTAAAGCATCATTCCATTATTGCTGCGCATTTGCTCCTTGTATGTAGTTGGCTCTTGGTGATAAAAATCTGCAAAGTGACAGAAACAGATGTGGTTCTGTACAGTTGTCCCAAGGACAAAGCACATACAAGAGTCAAAGCACAAACATTAAGGGAAACATTCTCCTAATGCAAAAATGCTCTATACACGAAAACAAATACAAAGACAGAAAACACATGCAGAAAGAGTTGCTACACTGGAAGTGCTCCAGGGCACTAGGGGGAATGATGGGCTTGGTCTGGATAACCAGCAAAATTACAAAACAATTTAGGCTTTATGTACCTAATCTAACTTCCCCCTTGTTAAGTTTTGGTGGTTTTTCAGGCTAGGAAGTCAAAATTTGCTCCAACGTTTTCGGAGATGTGGGGACCCGCCTGCTGTTTGACACCACCCAGCCCATGTCTATTTACAGATGATGACTGGTAATTCTACACCTTTGTCTAGGTAAATAGTTAAATCCAATAACTTTAAAAAAGACTGTGAAAACTGTAGTCAATAGTAGGTTAACAAGTTGATTTATCCAAGAACATTTTTTTGGCATCATGAATGATTTTCCAGCTCCCAGAGGCCTATAATTGTGAAGGGAGTTCTGTCAAGGTCTTCCAGATAAATTTCTTCCTAAATTCTGCAGCGTAGGTTAAGTCTGACTCATATGATATGAAAGCTACTTAAACTTTTCGTATTAATTAGAAGATGGATGTTCACAGAGAGTGTTACTTTGGTCCTCCAGACAACAATCATATGTGTATGAGGTCTATTCATTCTCTCTATTTGTGATGAGACCATGCAATGTGACTTTAGTGTAGATACACACTACTTTGAAATGTTGCTTCCTCCAGGCAGCTAAACACAGCAAAAGTGAATATCTCACTTTTTCCTTGTGTAAAGGTATGGCTCTACCATATCCACAAAGTCTTTGGGTGCTTTGTGTCCATAGCCTGGCATGTCCACGATGGTGAAAGCTTTGCCCACTCTGAAGAAGTTCATCTTCTTTGTGTGACCCTAAGAAGGAAAGAGAAGAGAGAAAAACACAGAGAGAAAAACACACCAACTCTAAGGAGATGTCAAGGAGATAATGAGTTAAATGATGAAAGGACAAATAATGTGCACTGGCTTGAAGATTTTTTTTTTAAGCCACACATGGGTCATTTTGTTTACATATTGATTAATTAGCTGATCACTGCCACACCGATGGTGGGTGTGAAGCCCTTTACCTAAATTCAGTGTAATGCAATGATGTGAATGTTATAGAAAACAGGGTTAGCTCCAGCTCTACATTAGATAACAAAAGACACTGCATTTACAATGCAGAGTGCAGTAACTATAGAAGCAGTGAAACTGAGAAATATAATCAAATATTTTCAGCCTGGCTGGCAAACGGCATAAAAGAAAGACATTAATGACTTCATTCTATGCCTGTTTAGGTTAACTAGGGATTTTCATAGCTGCCATGGAACTTTCATGATGTAATGTTAACAGTCCACTGAAATCACTTACAGTTTTCTACAATTCGGTAAGTTTTAAAAGGTAGCTCAACATGTGAATTCCATTAGAGTCAAAAGCTGAGATGGCAGAAACTGTTACATGATTAGAGTCAGCAGCTCCTTTATTTAGTTCTGTGAAATAGAACTAACTGGAATACCAAGATCCTGGTTCATCAAAATGAAATGGATTTTCAGTTACAGATTACAGCTAGAGAAAAATCAGGTAACTTCATTTTGATTTAAATTTAGCAAAGGTTTGCCCGTGGCTATCTCGCCTGCGAGTCTTTTCTTGATACAGTATATATGTATATGTTTCACCAAATATGTTGGTGAAGGCTACTCACTGGAGTTTTGGAGACTCTGACTTCTACCTCAGGAGTCAGGGAGAACAGAGCTTTGATGAGAGAGGACTTGCCCACGTTGCTTCTGCCAATGAAACATACCTGGGAAAACACACAAGTTCCTGTATTCTGTGATATTGTGCTGAATTTCAATTTACTATGTTACTGTATTAATGATTGAACCTCTTGACACTAATTCAGTGACCTATACTGTAAGATTTCTTGCTGGAATATTTTCCTCAAAGGTCTTTTTAGGTTTTACAAATTCAATGAATTCTTCAGTCAACATTTTAAGCAGCACACCAGCTCTGACTGTTACGGGCTGCTGTGATTGGCTGCTACGGTTTTTGCCACTGCAGTACCAACGTCCGCCAAGTCCGGGCTCATCCATCTCTCTGACACAAGGCAGATGGATGGAGGTTGGCGTTGCCAGTAAGCTACGAATACATCTTCCTCTGACAGAGCAGAGGGGGCAGAATGGTAACTAGCTTGGCATGCCAAAGAGACCCTGTTGTCCTATCAACACAATGTTCCACTCTGAACCCTCCGGTGAACACTACAGTCTATAAGGTTATAAATCTGCTCATTTATTATCAAGTTTCAACTCATGCTTAATTATGTATGTGGCTCCAGGAGGCTAAATAGACATTACACTACATTTTTCATCGGCTTTCTGTCCATATTTAGGGACAAAGAAGGGCAATGTGAAAAACCTCTAAATGTAAAACACTGACTCATACACTCACCTACTCTTTCTTTTACAGTTTTTCTTTTGTTTACCCTTTAAACTTTAGGTCACACTGGCCAATAATAATAATAATACCAATTCTAACCCTAACAAGACCATCCTGTTGTCACCAAACTGACAGTAATACAACATCCAGAGGGATTTCTGCTCAAAGCTGAACAAAAAGAGAACAGGAAGTGGCTAAGAAAAATGAACTCCATTCATATATTCTACATCAGCGGAAATTCTCAATTCCACTCGTTCCACCAAGTTTCTACACAGTTTGACTTGCAGGAACAAATTTGATCCAAAGTAGAAAAATGCCCAGACGCGAGCAAGAAAAAAAAAAAAAAAAAAATTCTTCCTCAAATTTAAAGTGGAGTCTTAAAATCTATTATCTCATGTAAATGGAATTTGTATCTTTTTTTCTTACATTTATTTACAGTAAATGATATCAGATGAATGGAAAATGTGTGAGACACAAGATTTCGTGGCACTTTCTTCATAACAGCTGTTTTTAGTCTGCAAATGTACAGGCTTCCATATAGAAAGGTGTGGCAAAGGGTTCCTATCCATCAGGTTATTCAAAAGAGCTGTAAATTCATTTTAGTTTAAGTCCAGAAAATATCCAGACCTTATAAAATTTCACAAAAGAAATGTGTAAATACTCAGAGATCCATAAGTGTCTCTTTGGAAGGGACCTTCACTGGTAAATCAGATATATTGGGGCTGTAATTTACACCTGGGAAGGGGCGAGTAATTGCACCTGTGCTTCAACAGAATAAATTGTTAATATCACTCCAATATTTATTTGTTTGTCTTTGTGTAATTTATCATTAATTCAATTGTTTTTTTTTTCTCCTTACTGCTAATGTACAGTAAGAAGTATACTTATTACTTAAAAAGAGCAACAAAAAAAAAAAGACATTCCAACACCACAGATGACCGTCATACTTTGGGGAAACAAAGTGTTTCGAGTATATAATGGGACACTGAAAAAAGGTGCAGGCAACTTAAGATGGTGGTGCCACAATTTTCTCAACAAATGTTTTTCTCCCAGCAGTGGACAATATTTTGCAACAGCCCATTTAAACCCTCACTTTCATTGTTCTGAGGATTTTTTTACGGAGTACACACGTAACTACATTAATTCATTGGTAAAGTAGGACAAAAAAAAGAAAAAAAAAAAAGAAATACACACACACTCACATACACACACATTTTAGAAGCACTGAACACGACAAAGTTGGTAACAGTCTGACTAAGGCTGCCCACTAACCTCTGGTTGTTGCAGTGCAGGTACATGGTCCATCCTCTCTGCAGAGATGTAGTAATCAATCTTATGAGACAGTGAGGAGTAGAAGAGCTTTTCTGCCTTAACCATGTCGTCCACACTGGGATGAAAGAGCTGGAACTGTGTCCTGTCCACAGACCTGAAAATGTAGTTCCATGTAATGAAAAGTTCAGCTGAGGGTATTTATGACATTACAAAGATCCTGTACTCTATAGGTAGGAATGTAATAACAGCCTTATATAACATATCTGGACACAAACTACAGTACCTGTCCAGGTATGCGTCCAGCTCACTAAAGGGGTAAAGTAAGCTTTGGACTTTCTTTGGGGGAAGCCTTGTGGCTTTCTGAATGGAGGCCAGTTTGTGGGCACTCTGGCAGAAAACAGCACCAATCTGAGTCCCAGGCTGAAGCCAAAGTCGCAGCCGGAGACAAAACATCTTTCCCTGCAGATTTTAGACCTTTCTGCAGTGGAGAAAGGGGGGAAAAGTGTCACCATTAGTTTCAAATAAGTGCAGCCACGTCTAAACTGTTCAGCAGCTTTCATTTGAGTTGAGGCTCTACAGGCAACCCTGCTCAGCTATACATTTATTATTACCTGAATTTGATGACTCCATGGTTGTTCCACAAACCAGATCATACCAAAGGCTAAATGATTATACACAAGTGTAAATGAATTTCCAGTGTGCCTTCTGACCAGACGTTTCTGGAGAAGCGCACACACTGACGAGCTAGTTAATGTTAAATTAGCTGTTTTAACAATACCACGCCACATTTTAGTTGTTTCATAAACACCATACATTTACAAAAAAAAAAAAAAAAAAAAAAAAGATTAGGCAGGCCGATGTTATTGCAGACCCGATTTGTCTCCAAACAGCATCAAGTAGACATTAGCATTACACGTACAATACGGTTAAAATTAACGACACACGTTTCTAAATGCTGGTTTATGTCATGACTTACCTAAATTCCGATATTTTCATTACTTAACAATTAATTATTCCGCTTGGTTTGGCTACAACTAAGCCTTATACCGTGTTTTCACTCTCTTCCATGTTGAGTGCAGCGCTTACATGAGTCCGACTGAAAACAACATCATTTGTGTGTGGGTTCCGTTTCAAAAGGAAAAAAAAATCAATCTAGCTATCGATTGTTAGGATTATATTGTTATGGTTATTATCATTATGAGAAGTAGCAGTAATGTTTTACATAGAATATTACTGTAATGTAGTTTAAGTGTCTATTCTGTGGAAGACAAGTGAGTTTGCACAGCAACTGCAGCTAATGATGCTTTTATAGATTCAAATAATAGAAAGAGACACGAGTTGACACCTAAAGACCTATTTTCATTCACGGATTTTTTAAAATGAGGATAGCCCAAGGTGTACACGCAAATATTACAATTTTGCCACCATTCTATTTTCTCTGAAGATATATCACACTACATAAGTGTTTCCTCGTGACTAAACTAAAGGACAATTAAGTGAGAATCTGAGGAGGCTAAAACCAGAGCGATGCAATTAAATCTTTCCCAGTGCTATTCTAATATTGCATAGGTCATTGGGACATAATTTGTGACCATGAATCCACTTAAAGTTTCATTCTTCACATTGATGCATGGCTGGCAAAACATTCAGAAACATTCCTGTGTTCCTGCTCCTTGCTTAAAAGTGTCTGCTGTCCACAGGGAAAGGTACAGTTCTAGCTGTCACATACATCCTCCATCACCCTCTTGATGGGGATTATTGAGGATTATGATACTAACATTTATGTAGAGCACGCCAACGAAATGTCTTCATAAATTTGGTTACAGGAGGTGGTAGTGATAAGAGCGACTCCGGGCTTCTTTCACCTTCTGCATTCTTTTGCACTGAGACTCCCACTAGGGAATACATCATCAATAGTCATCTTACAGGTTCATGAACACAAAGTGGTTAGCTTCCTTCTCAAAGAGTGTTCTCCACATTCTTTCCTATGGAGAGGAGAAGTCAGAGGAATCACATTTATCCTGTATGAATTAATTGTTTGAAAAGAATTTTTTTAAAATTAAATGTAGAACATTTGGCACTCTTTGGGGATCTCATTTCAAGCTAAGCACTTCAAAATGAATCACTGTTATCCAAAGAGCTCTCCCACAGTTTGTTGACCCCTTTTACCTCCACATGGTGGCAGTGCAGACTGCTGAGCACACCAACCTGCACTCAGGCTGATATGGTAAATATCTGCCTTCACAACCTTGTGCCAATCCTTCCTCTGCTCCGTCCGGGTTTTATGATCTGATGTGATTCATATTATGTTCATTGAAGAAATTAATTCACAGATATCCAATTACAGCTCTCATATTCTCCTCATCCTTCCGCGGGGGAGTCTTTTATTCTTATGGGCCATCTGTTAATGCATGCGCCCTTTTTCATTCGTCACCCATTTAAGAAAATGTAGATATCAAATGAACTGAGTGTGTTATAAAAACAGAAAGCTGAATATGTTGTTGATTTACTTTCTCAATCTCTATCTATCTTTCTCGTTCTTTTATTATGTGTGTGTCTAGTGCATCATCAAAGTGTTAACATGTTTGGCAGTTATTTAAATATATTCAACTGAAATGAGAGTAAAAGGAACAGTAGTTTTATGCTCCTTGGATTAATTAGTAAATTTAAAGACTGTTGGCTCAACTACGTTAACACTGATTATTTCACAGAGAGATGAGAACAGAAGGAGTCACCACCATGGACAGCTGATGGGCTGCTTAATAGATGGACGTTTTCAGCCATCGGCCATTTATATGGCTTTCAGCGCAACAGAGCCCTGGACAAAACCTTTAAACCTCACAAAACCACATTTTACCGGGGTTTTTAAGAGGTACTTGTGTGTGAAACAAGACAGTGAGGGATATATAGCAGTAGAAGGGATAGATACATGGGGGAAGGAGCAGAGAGGAGGGGGTAAGAGAGACAGAGAGGAGTGGGGAACAGAGGGAAGGGTGGCCATGGGTGCTTTCATGACTCCATCACCCCAGCCTTCACTGTGAGCTAGAGGATCAAATGCCAGACCAATCAATCGTCCACCTAGCAGACATCCATAGCACGGGCCATGATGACATTTACCTCCTCAGGGTGCATATCAATAAAAAAAAAAAACATATCATACCAAATTGATTGTCCCCAAACACCCTCACCACCCACACCATCAAGTCAGCCACTCAAGATCATCATCATCATTTGTTTTTTTGCTCTTCGTTCACTCTATGTCCCTGTCTTCTGTCTCTCTCCAATCTTTTTCTTTTTTGTTTGCCTCTCCGTCTTTTGCAATTATTACATTGTGCTTGACTGATCCAACAGACGGGGTATGCAGGGTTTGGAGGCACCATGGTGCAGTCACTCATGGTGTTTTTTTTTGACAATGACGTGTGTGGAAAAAGTCCGGCTGTCCAGCCACCCACAAACACTCCACACATACACACTGATGACGCTTTAGTCTGACACTGAATTATAACAGAGGTTGACCTAAGTGACCTTTCTAGACCCATTAAACCATTCATTTGCATGGTTAACCACGAAGGCCTAACCCAGCCCAACCCAGCCTCCAACACCTCTTGCCAAGATGTGACAGGGCCACAATGGGGCGTGTGCTGCCAGAATACCAAAGCCCCCCTAATTCCTTGCTTTTGTTTGTCCAGGAGGATGAAGTACAGAGGAGTTTAGCAAGTCAAGAGGTCAAACTGTCAATACACCTCATACAAACACATGCGGCTGTCACATACACTTGCTGCAAAGGCAAAAAGACAGCTAGAGATTAACACAGGCTGTATTTGTTCTGGCAGGGCTGAAAGCTGTCAGGCCTAACACCTGTGGCAAACATCCTCCATCTATCAGTGATCAGTATGTGAAGAAGTGGAGAATTCTTCTTGTGGAAGCAAATGCTATATAATTTAACCATGCCCTAAACATGCTTGCTCCCTCCAGCGTTTTCACTCTCATTACTCTCTCTATATCTGTTAAGTAAACAGAACAATCAGAGGAATGGCTGTCCTCACTCTTGTAGAAAAAGCCAAAAGGCCCTGCTCCAAATAAGGGGATTCACCCTGCTGTATCCAGCACATCAATAATATTCACCCTCCTCACCACACTTGAGCTAAGACTGAAAAGCTGAGCTAAGTCGCCTGCACTGACTCTGCAACAAAAGTAAGTCATGAGCTACTGTGATATGAGCCACACAGTGTTCTATTTAAGATCCTACCAGGCCGTTGGCTGTGTCTTTCCCTGTTCTTCTCTGTCTTTCTCTAAGCATCTCCCATGAATACAGCATAAATATTTTGGCAGGTGGTGTTTGGAGGATATTAAAGCACTGAAGCACTGAGCGCTCAGGGATATCGATTTTGCTTTAGCAGCCAAGAACCATGGCTCTACTGGCATCAATACATCAAGGAGAGGAGGTTGAATGAGGAGGAATGACCTTGAGCCAGGAAGCAATCTTGACAAATAAAGCCCAGGGAAGGAAATGCAGGGAAACAAAACACTGAAGAAGTGAGGGTGCAGAGACTCAATGGTGACACTGTGAGGTCTACAGAAAGACAGTAAGGCAAGCATCACAGATCAAGAATTTGGAGGATTTTGGAGTCTAAGGCAACATCTTTTTTTCCCAATTGCTATTGATTTAGGAGGTATTCCATTTGGGGAAGACACTTGAATATCTGTTCAGGCTGGATTTTTACTTCTGCAAAGATAAATGTAAATGTTTCTGGACATCTATGCTGTGAAGTACATTCATGTTGTACAGGTATTAAAAGGTGCAGCCACATAAAAGTCTCCCAGTCTAGACCTGTGTGTGTTTGCTTGTATGTTCCAGCTTTCCATGGAAACTTAAAAAGTAGGTTTGGATTTTTTCAAGTTTATTTATAATTAATAAAAAAGAAAACAAAAAACAAAAAAAACAATGGTCACCCAGCAAAAAAAAATTCCTGCTTTTGCTGAAAAAAAAAAAAAAAATCATGTGGTAAAAGGCTGTGTTGGTCGATCAAAACCAGCGCACAATCCAGGTAGAATACTTAGTAAGGTAATATGAGGCTTTATATTTAGTGCTTTTATTGGTGAGTTGTGGTGGACAGATACCTTACAGTATTCAATTTTCAGTTCAGTTGTACTCTATTCATATAGCGCAGGAGGGAGGAAAGCAACACATACTCATAGTCACATGTAGGTTTGTTGGCAGAGCCGAACACCAACAGTAAGGAATGTGTTAAGCTCAAAAAGCCCTAGTTCGCATGATGTGTCGTCCAACCTTGTCAGAAGTATTTATATCTGTCCCAACAGTCACACTGGAAGGAAAAAGGAATGACACAATATCATTTAAATATGTGGATAACAGCGCACATTTTCTGACAGACTGGCCAGGAAGTCAGTCATAGCATGGCACTAAGTTATTCACATGAACAAATTCTGACGTCAGAAAGGTGTGGGAGGAAGGGGTTTCTGAAACAATTCGACCATCTTACAAGTAGTTCTGAACCTAAACGAGACTTGAACCTACACGAGACTGCCAGGAGTTTTTTATTTCAGACTGCTCAGGCCTTATATTAGCTTTGGCTGAACTTTGGACTTCTTTTCTGTAATAACTGCTGTCTTAGAGTTGACCACATGTTTAGATTCCTGGTGCATTTAAGCTAATCTGCTTATTTCATAGAGTCCAAGGGGAAGTGAAGTCTAGCTGATGTTTACATGCTCCAACAATAAATAACACCTGAAACAACAAACACAAACATGAAATTCCTCTTACTGGGTCATATGAAAATGCATCCGAGACCAATTAAAAACCATGGGGCACCATTCCCTAAGAAGCAACACTGTAGCCTCTCTCCTGCTGTACAAAAGATGGAAAACTGCATGCTGGGGAATATGGCATTGCCTCTGAGCTGATAGGCCCGAATACACAAAACCATGAACTCATTTATTCATCTAAGGCGTTCGTCCATGCTGAAATGAAGTGTGAAAGCAGTGGTCCTCCTACATGCCAACCCTCAGCTGGTTATCAGCAAGACGATGTATTGTGCAACTCTGTGAGGTAACCTTCAGATTTATGAGGTCATGTTCCAGGATTTAGAGTGCTCCCCACCTCAACAAGTCCATTACTACTGCCAGCACCTCACTCTCTCTGCTCCGTATCGCTTTTTCTCTGTACTCTTTGTCTGTAACACATATACATACACACACACAAACTCACATTCCTCCACCCGCCTCTTTGTGTCTCCGTTTTTCTCTCTTTCATTCCACAGGGATGATTTATTTTGTTTCTCCCCTCTCCTCCTCCAGTTCTCAGCCGCCCTCGGGGTCAGTGCCGAGCTCCATCACTCTGTCTGGATTCTTAATCCCCACACTGGAGACGCCCGTGCCAATACAGGAGAATAACAGATTAAAAAACACAGCCCAAGCCCCGAGTATCTCCCCTTTCTCTCCCTCTGTCTCTGCCTCCCTCCGTACTCACAACAGATAAGTGGAAAAATAAACTTGGGGAAACTAAGCCGGAGTTGAGAGGCGAGTCATCGACCCAGGGATGACAGAGAAGCTTCCAACACAGTGGTTAATGAAGGTGATGCAGCAAAGCAAGGCCTGCTGCAAAGGCTCTCTGAGTTATAACACTGGAGCCTTGGGAGGTGACATGACTGCAGGCGGGGAGGTTTCCACTTCACCGCAATTGTCTAAGGAAGATACATGGTTGACCCCCCAGACAAAGAATAGTAGAAAAGTAGCAGAACATAAAAATAATGAAAGCTGAGGCTCCATTTTCCCATAACCAAAAATAATGGTTGTTTCACCAACATGAGGTCATTGTCAGCTTTGGCTCCAAACTGAATGGATGGAGGATGGGGCATTATGTTTAATAGAGACAGAATATCCAAGAGATCTTATTAATAAAGAATCTAAAAATAAGAACAGTGAAGAGAGAAAAAATGGCAAGAAAATCTGGAGTCCCTGGAGGTAATATTCTCAAAGAATCCCACAACAGCACGCCTGACTACTGATCCACAACTAGTCTGACTACGAACGCATGCTGGTATTTGCATGGCTTAATAACCCAACCAGTGACCTTAACCCAGATTCTTTAACAAAGTGGTCGCAGTCCTTTCACTCGGATATGAGACTCCTGTCCCTGTTGTGTGGGAGATGGGCAGGAAGAGGGGAAGCGAGGGAAGAGAAGGGGAGGGGTGGGACAGCTACAAGGGAGATAATGGCTGTGTCAGTTTCACACTGCTCTCCTTATAAAAGCTGAGCCAAGAGGAAGCTGAGAGGGAAGGGGAATGCAAGTACATATGCGGACGTTTGTGTGTGTGAAGGAGTGTTTTTTTGTTTGTTTGTTTTTTTTGCAAAGTAAGTCCATTGAAGGTTGCATATGCTCTAGTGCACATTTCCTCAACAGCTTTAGCTCGGTGTATTGCCAATATACATCTTTTTGTATAAGTGTACAGACCTTGACACCTTGAGGTGCATAATTTCCTTTTTGCCACACAAATATAAAAGGAAAAGCAAATGGGTTTACTGTCACTGCCCTTTTGGAGGAAAAGGTAACTGTAGTGACAATTAAAAATTTAAGTTCCATCAAATCCAGTCCGTGAGAAAGCTGCACAGAAACTGCAGTGTTCAAGTTCGACTGCACAGATATCACTTAACCTTTAGTCTTTTAGAAATTAATTTAGAAATTAAGATCTAACATAGTTTTTTTTTAGAAAAATAAAAATAGAATAGAATCCAATGCAAAGGACAGGCTCTCATATTTTCAAGTCTATTTTAAATCAATAGTTATATGTCCACATGTACATGGACATTAACTTTAGGAATTACCTACTTAATCTAAATAACTCCAGACCCCTGATGTCTAATATAACTTCAGGTGAACTTGAACTGAAATCCATATTTGCACTGAATGAGGATTTTAGACTCTGTCCTCCATCTCCTTAATTTGAATCACATTCGGAAAGGATTTCTTCACAGCCAGTGGGGAGAGGAGGAACGATTGATACAGCTCTCCTAGAATTTCTAAATTTTGTTTGACCTAATGGATCAAATATCCATCTTACATACAGAGTCATTTTGGGATGTTTGTGACACTTGGAAAGCGTATTGCTTTTAACAGTCATTCTTTTTCTAATGATTGTGTATGGGAAAATGCTTTTCAGGCTACTTTTCAGTTTTATTCCAGAGACTTTACATCATAGTCCTGGATTAACAATGTGACTTCACAGGTTAATATACCTGCACTTTACCCAATGCCAACCCAGTTAGCCTTGTATATTTTTAGCTAATTTAGCATAGTATGTCTTTAACACCTAACACACTAGACAACATTCAGTTACTATTTGTTACCTGACGAAAAAAACACTCCCTTAGCACTACTTAATTTCCCGAACATCTATATATTTTCAAGGCTATTTAAATGAAGTTCTTAATGTGAAATAAAGACAGCTAACGGAAGTGACCCCACCTGGAGTCATCACCCCACTTTTGAACATACCACTTTTAACTTTAAAGTCACACAATTTTATGTGATGAAGACAATGATTTGAGTTTTTGGAGCTGAAATTAAACATTACTGCTTCTGTTCATCTCCCGTTTGCATTTCAAGTGCTGAATTTTGGGGAAAACCCAAAGTATTGGCGCTGGAATAAAGCTTCAAAAAGAAAAAAAAAAAAAAAAGAAACGTTTTGTGTGTCTTGCTCTTACAGGCTCATTGTTCACTCCTCCACAACCAACTGTGACTCTTTGAAAGGACTGCAGGGTGGGGTGAAGAGGAGTGCAGTATCCTCCAAATTACCATCACCCTCCTCCTCCTCTTTTTCTCTCTCACTCCCACTCTTCTCTCTGATCTTAAAGAAAGCCTCTAGGCCCAGACAACAGGACATCCCTCTCCCATGGCTTCGCTGCAGCCAGTACATACACTGTTGGCTCATTGTGACTCACTGGACTCTGTCAGAACAGCCTGCACTCACAATGTGTTTATTGGACTGGGCTGCATGTGACGGTTCACACCCCGAGTCCCCCAAGCCCCTAAACTCCGTCTGTGTGGTACCGATGGCAGGTGGGGGCCCTGGCTGGCGGGTGAGGTCATCTATATGGGGACAATGAGGAGGCAGCAAGGCAATACCGAGGGAGCATATAGGCTAAACAGAGTGGCCAAAAGACATGGTCTGTGTGGACACTGACTAAAACAGAGCAAGGAGAATCTGCAGCAGCAAAGAGGATTAGGATGAGAGGTGTGTTAGGGAAAAGTGAGAAGATGTAAACAGAACAAGATTAAGCCTCACTCATGTTCAAGTTGGAGCTGGGTAGTAAAGTGTTTGCCAAACTCTTCCTTAACTCATCATTTCAGGTGGCATTTCCATCCATTGTCTAATTACAGGAGGTGGATCTGTAATAGACATCAATATTCCATGAGAAAAGAATGAATATCACACTTTAAATCAATACCATTGATTATATTATTAAATCATCAAAATCTCACATTGTCTCACATTCTAAATTACAATTCTAGCTTTTTGATAAGAAGGAGAAGGGTATCTATGAGGTTGAATACATATATCTAAATTTTTCTTTGGAGTCAGAATGAACACACCTTAAGAGAAAATGCCACTCTATATGGACAAAAACTCAGATGCTATCTTAAAATACAAGATGAATGGGGGCTTGAACGTGCAATAACCGAGGGCAGCAGCAACAAGTTGTGAACCCAGGATTGACATATCATCACATTTTTAGTTAATATAGCAAACTTGTAGAATAATGAATGTAATGAATGCTAGACCATTTTTCACTCTCTTTTAGCTCTGTTTTTGGTCTCCACCAAATCAAGAGGGAAATATCTGGCTCTTTAGCTGCTAAATGCTCCACCGTATTTTCTGGCTGTGTCTGTCTGCTGTTTGATGCTGAGCCTTTGACATTGGGTTTTATTACTTTTTCACTGAAAACAGCTGAACTTCTGAGCCCAGAAACAACACTAATAGAGCAGTGAGAGTGAACCAACAGTGAAGTTTTGGGCTGGACAGATAAACGATGAGCTGAAACTCGCTATGAAGCTTTGTAAAGCCGAGGGAAGCAGCAGATTTACGTGCTAATTCTTTGTAGGTTCATCACTACCAGAGACACCTTTTGCAGTGCCACATTTTCATTTGATCATAAAATTCTGGGAGAACCAATGAATGGATTAAAAACAAACAGTTGGTAATTAGGGCTTTAGAGGTGAAGATCAGACAAATATGCACTGAGGGTGGGATTAATTGACCAGCTCTTGTAATATTAAAATCACCCCATAAAAACACAATAAATTATATCCAAATAGGGTTAGGAGTCTAGCCATTAGCTGCGAGGCTCAGATGGTTCATAATAATAAAATGGCTAATTTGCTAAGCAGGCAATGTTAATTGTGGTCGCTGTGTTTAGTGTGTTAGCATGAGAACATTTTACTGTTATGCAAATTAGCACTAAAAACAAAGTACAGCACAGGCTGATAAGCGTCATACTTTTGGAGGTATTTTTATCCTTTGTTCTGGACTAATTCAATAAAAAATATAAATGAAATTAAAAGTTAAAGGATCACCTTTAAGTTGTTACAGTTCATCCTGGGCTGAATATTTGTACCAAATTTCATCGCCGTCAAGACATTTCACTCAATAATGTCACCTGCTGGTGGTGCAAGATGAAACGTCACAAAATACAAAATTCCATCGTACTAGTTGTTGAGACATTTCACTCTGGACCAAAGGGGTGGACCACCTGACTACAGTGTGTAGAGCCATGGTGCTAGTGCGGCTTGAAAAAAATAAGAGGACAATGGAGACAAACACAAAAGAAGAGCTAGGAAAGGGGGAAACAGGGTTGAAGGCTGTGATGAGTTCATAAACTAACAAAGACAACCCACCAAGAGACTATCTTGGTGTTCTCAACCTTTTGTCTCTTTCTGTATGGACATGTGTTTGTGTGTGCCACTCTCCTCCGAGCATGGGATTTGCCACCTGAAAGTCTTTCTCTTTGAAATGACAACATTCTTGTTAAAGCAGTGATTGATTGAGCAAGTCTGGCAGTCCTGAGCCCCCTGCTCGGTTCATTTGTTATACATTTATAGTTCATAATCCATCTGCTCTCACCTCTTCACATTCCGTGTAATTTTTCATCCCCCTTTTGTATCAAGGGGGTCATTTTTCTATACGGCTATGATAGATTGTTTAGTGTCTACTGTCTATAATTGGCCCAGATAGTGGGAAGACTCACATGTGTTTATCATTAGATCCTGAGTCTTTGTGATGATCTCTTCATCATCATTGTCATTAAGACCTAAACTTAAGTTAATGCACTAAATTGATTCATTAAGCCATTCCTGGACCTGTTTGAGGCTAGATGGGTTCTGAACAATGGAGTTAGCAAGCATTTAATATGATGGCAAATAAGGCCTGTTTATGCAACTTTTTCCCTCAGTTGTATTTGAAAGTGCATTTTATCCTTCCTGAATGTGACCAGCAGGTGGCAGTAGAGGCCCATGCACGAACGAGCTGTGGCTGAGTCATTCAGAGTTTAACATCTGAATCTCTGCAAGAGCTCCCGGCAGATTCCAGACACGGGAGGTAGACCTAATGCTTGTTACTGAGGCTCATCCTGGTTTTTATTATTATTATTATTTTTATTATTATTATTTATCTCCATAGTTCTCAGCATTGATTTTCCGGGTCACTTTTTAAATTACACTTTGAATTGCAGAGCCTGAGGCAGACTGAGTTTTACACGGCTTTCCAACATTTAGGTCAAGAGAAAAGTGGGATGAAATGAAGTCCACTTGAAAAAACCCTTCATCACACATAATTGATTTTAATGATAGCTTAGCATTATTTTGAAATGAAAAACCCAAATCAGCAGATTATGAGCTGCACTCAAGCCAAAGCCAAACCAACCCGCCCGCTGTCGTTGTTTTTGAGAAGCTGCTGTAGCAAAAGCAGCTTGGTTTCTCACCTGAAAAGCATACTTATTTAATAGGTTTACAGTAACACAAACTACAGGACAAGGTTAAACACATTGTTAATGTATTTCAAATGTGGCAGCCACAGGAATTTTCTGACCTCGGTTTGTGTTTGTCTGCCAAAAATTAAAAAGATCTGGGGTTAATGTTGATCTATTTCTGAAAGAGTGATTTTTGTTTTTCAAATTTATCAGTACAGCTACTTCACCTATGCTTAACCTTTGAATGATAAAAAGTGCAAGATACTGATTTGGTAAACTAATACGTTCCCAGCAAAAGTAACCACCAGATTTCCTATGTTGCCTTGGATGTTCCAGATAACTTCTTTGTTCAGGTATGGATGAATCGAAAATGGTACAGTGAGTTTTGGTTAGTTTAACCCACATTTTTACCATTAAAAAATATGAATGTCATTATATTCACTACTTTCAGGCTATAAAATTAGTCTCAAGGTACTAGACAACAAGTCTAAGTCAAAGAGTTAGGACAAAAAAAAGAAAATTAATGGCCAAGAACCTTACTTAAAAATAACTATATTCTACCGAGACTTGGTATAAAATTCTGACCTTGGATTCACTTTAACGCTTACATTTGTTTTAATCAGCTGAAAGTATATTTTCTGTCATTACAACATGAATTCAAGATGTCTGAAAAGGAAATGACTCCAGGCTTTGTTGATTACAAAGATCAGAGTTGTATAACTCCAAGCCACTAACATACATTTCATGAATAAATTCTAGTAGGTCCGTTTTCAACGTTCTGCTTGTCGTGTCATGTTATCTGTTGAGTAGAGTTGTATACACGCAAACCTCTAGCCAGTCTTTAGGCTGCAGCTGAGAGTGTTCCAAGCAGATAGTGTGATGATGATCAGACAAAGGTACTCCAAAAATAACAGTGTAATAGAGAGAGCTCTTTTCAGTCTCAGGCAAGAACCCATCCACAGTCCCCTCAGTGGGTGTTGTAATCTGTATGGATGACTGACCACTGAATGCGTGTACGTGTGCGTGTGAGACAGAACGTGACAGAGGAAGAGAATCCTCTGAGCAAAGTGAGGGAGGTATGTAATGAGAAAGAAGGAGCTGGTGGAAAAGGTCTGATCTCTATTGCCGTGCCACTGAGAGCACACTTTGGTGCTGCTGAGGCCCTGGTGACTCATTCCCCTTCTTTGTCCTCGTCGCACCAGAGAGCAGCAGCGCTCTGGGAGGTGATGAGGATCCCCTTTGCCGTGTACATGACCAGCCATGTTGGAATAAGTCTGTCCTGTAGCTTTAAGCATTCTCTCCGGAGTCCTGTGCTGGCATAATGAGCTACAGTTCAGACACGGACAATGCTATGCAGACAGGAGAGAAGAAACTGAAAGCTAGAGGAAAGGGTGGTGAAATGGGAGTGCAAGCTGATGGAGGAATTATACTAAAGTAATAGATATTTGATATTTGGTGATGCTTTATGCGTTTGTTAATTCTATAAAGAAGTTGAAGGCTGTTCGATTTACAGAATGTAGCTTAATATAGCTACATAAGGTCTGTAGACACCCGCTGTAGTGTCCATGCTTTTTATTTGTTGTTGGTATTTTTGTTCATTTGTCTGAGTTATTCTGTTTTTTTGGTTAAGGTGGTTGTGTATTTGTAATTGATAATCAGTTGTATGCAGAGGATGCAAAGTGCTTTTCTATAGACTTTGGGCTCAGTGCAGTTCTCACCTGGGAATGGTGTATATACATTGATATTTCAAATCACTTGGTTTTGTAGCCTAAAGATGTTCTTTAATGTAACATTGTTATCACCATATAACAGTGATGAATCTGACTGACTTTAATTACCAGCATGTGCCAGAGTTTTAAATTTCAGTTTGTCTAATACTTGAGTTTATGACCAAATACCTGATAAAGCTAAAGCTAATGACACTCCAATCAGCCTCAACTGTACTTTATATTCAGTGCTAATTAGCAAAGATTAGCATGCTTACATGCTAAACTCTAATTATGAACATAAAAAACATTACCTGCTAATCATCAGCATGTTAGGATTGTTAGTGTGAGCATGTTGAGTCCATGTTGGCATGCTAAGCTAGGCTAAACACATCCTGGCCCCAGCTCCCTACTGAACTAACAGAGAGTGATATCAGTGTGTTGTCATCTTATGCTAGGAAAGTGTTATTCCTTTAAAATTAAATGACAGAAGAATAACACAGTTTCTATTTAAACTTTGGCCATGGAAAATACTGATTAATGGTTGGCTGGTAGGTGTCACTTAAAACTGTTTATCATGAGTGAGCCTGAAGATTAATTCTTGACCTTGGAAATAGTAGTTTGTCAAAAATGATCTTATCTCAAGGCCCTCTCACGAGCTTTTCCAGAGATTTTAACCTCATCTTATATTTGCCCTCAGCAAATGCAGTTTGTTTAGTTGTCATGGAAATACTTCAGTTGTCATGACATGATGCATGTGTAGAACTTCAGTCATTAGATAACAGGTCATATATGGGAGGCAGTAATAACCTCTATAAAAAGGTGTTTTGCATGGGATTTGAACGTAGTTTTTGATTGTTTTCTGTCCACCCACTGAATCATCGTCAGTGGCTATGACTTCTTTCCAGTCCTGACCAATATGTCAAGACACTTCAAAAATAATATAACCACTGCTCTCAACCAGTGTTTACCGGTAACCATAGCAACAATACTTGTGCTCATGGTACATTACCACTTATTCTTATTATGCCTTTCAACAGTCTTCAGAAAACATGCCTGGCTTTACTTTTGGGTGGAAAAAGCAGCAGTGATGGTGCGTGTAACAGAACAGCATTATTTTTTGATTTTAACAGTAAAACCTGACATTTAAGGTCTACATTATTGCACACTTTTTTCCTTTTCTTTTTTTTTTTTTTTAGGTACTGCACATAAATGTTTTTTCTTCATCAGTGACAAAGAATTTGAGCGTGGGTATTTTCTTTAATGGCCAACGGTGCATAGTTATATTTGCACTCAGCAGCTCTAATATGCTTATGTGTATAAATACCTGAATTTAAAACTGAGTGTTGAAGAACAAGATCAGACTAACTCTACCCTGGATAAACAATAATACAGTTTAAATACAGTTTAATAACATTATTGCATCAGGGACAGTTGGCAGAAACAGCTGAGCTACGGCCAATCATAATGTTCTTTTTTCATAAAGACCTCAGTGATGGGAGTAAAATGGATTTTCCCTCTAGCTTTATTGAACAGAAAAATGCTCCTCTCTGAGGCCCCCGTCACTACTCTGTGGCAGACACAGTCCAGGTTCACCTTCAGAGCTAGTTTTGTTCTGCACTCATAAATAGACCGGTTTCATCTTCCTCCACAACAGGGTGTAATTCCCTATGTTATTTCATTACGCCAAATTTTTACCCTCTTAGTAATACTTAATAGGCTTAGCAGATTGACAAGTAGGGGAGCCAAAAAAGTGCGAAGGAAAAAGACAGACAGAGAAGGAGCCATAGGTGGAGGGAGAAACTGACACAGACAGATGTGTATAGGGTGAGAGAGAGAGGCTAGAGTTGGAGAAATGAAAGAGTGACTGGTTAAATGAAAGGGACTGAGCCGTGGTCTGCTCCAAGCTCTGCGGTTGCGGGTGCCTCTCCAGGCTTAGCAGCCAGTGGATGAGAATGGGCCATAGCCACAAAGTTGTGCTGCTAGCTTTGGCTGACTCACTCTGCCTCTTGTGGCTCAATGCTACCCTCCTCCTCTATAAAAGGAGAGCGCTCACTAACGTCAGTGTGGCCACACTCCTTATGGCCCAGAACAACCTCTGGCTCTAGGGACTGCTTACTCATCCCCATTTGGCACTGTGCATCTCACAGAAAGTCTCCAACCCCTCCACCTCTCACAATCCTAACAAGCTCCGGCGGAAAAAGCACCACCCACAACACTTTCTCATGGTTTAAAATCTTCCCTCATAGACAATGAACTTGTATCCAAATCTGTTCGTCCATCTTTTCTTTTTCTTCCTCAATCACCATAATCGAATGACATTAGTGTGGAAATTAGGTTCGAAGAGACAAAACTGAATTAGTATGGTATTTAAGGACATGCAAAGACATAAAATGCAGGTTATTGCACTATATAGCTTGCCATGTGTTCATTTGACTGGCATTCTGGTGAACCATACTTCTAGAGATCTTGTCAGGTCCTCCATCACAAGACCCAAGCTGGGCAGGCTTTGTTCAGGTCGACCACATTTTGGATTTGGTCTTATTATCCTCGAGTAATTCTGGATCAAATCAAAGTGTCCTGGTCAAGACATATGATATTCAATATTTATAAATACACAAACCAACCACCAACAAACAAAACAGACAACATCATTTAGTTTAAAACCAAACAAAACAAGCAAACAAAACCTTTGGTGTTGCCAGAAGTCTAATATACAGTCATTTGTAATGTCATAGATACAACTACTATGTCTCAAGTTCAGGCACATTTGTTTTTCATAACAAAACCCCTTCTTCCATTTTCTTTCATGTAATTCTTAATTTACTCTTACCTTAAAAATGGCTCCATGGTTTAAATTTTCCCAATTATTTCATTCCAGTTGTGAATACATGGACATGATTTCTGTAACCATGATTTAGTTAGAAGTTTCAAAGCAGAAATCCTTAAATTTTAAAGTAAATATATATCATTATTGCAAATAATTTCCTTTGGTTTTCTTCCAAATATTATGTATTGTACATCAAAACAGTCTTTGCTATGCTTTTTTAAATTTCTGTAATTATTTTTTTTCCCAGAATGCCTTTAATATTGGACAAAACCAAAAAAATATGACTAAAAGAGGCATGGTTTTCATCACATCCTGTCCAACATTTTGATGTCATTGAGAAATTAAATTTAGCTTGGACATCTTTAGTGATTTCAAGACTGAAACTGGAAAATCTGTAAAATCACCATGATTATGTTTGCTGGATGGAATAATGGTTCTATTTTAGCTCCTGACATTTACCTTAAGTGCATGGATTCCAAAGTAGCACCTCTTTTCCCTGAAGTGACAGCATTATGGTTCCTTAAAAGAACACCAAAGAAGAAAATGTTATGTCTATTAAACCCGGATCCCATTCCCTTCCCTACCCCCTAACTCCAGACTTACTTTGGAGGATTACCTTTAAACAGTAGGAGGGACCTGTGTAAAACAAAAGACATTGGCAGTCGATAGACAGGAGGGCGTGGATACACAGAGCGCCATGAAGCCTCTGGTTCCGTTGCAGCCATGTGTGACACCATGTGAACAAGAATCAAAATCCTTTCTGTCATTCATCAGCTTCCCAGTGGTCTTCCGTTGTCAGGACTCCTCTACCACCAACAGTTGTACTTTCTCTTTTGTTCTTCACGACCACCATCTCACTCTGGCTCAAGAGTATATGGCATGCTGTGATTTGTCATTACTCGTTCTGTTAATAGACCCCATACATCTATTATCCCAAGAAAAAAGATAAGCAAAGGCCGTTCTTTGCTCTTTAATCCATCAGCCTGTATCATCACAGGTAAAAAGTTACTCACAAGCTATGATGTCTGATGTGCTGAAAATAGTTCACACAGCAATTCTGGAACTTTATGCCACAGCTCAAGGCTTTGTTGAGTCCCTGATGGCTAAACGTTAGCCATCGTGCTGTGAGGCACAGCCACTCATGTGTGAATGACTGCTTCTTGACAGCTTCATTAAGACCACAGATGGCAGGGGAAGTGGAGAGGATCTAGAACAAATATAACGCTGGAGAAATGTGAGGGAGGCCGCAGGACCTTTTCGCCGCTTGCATCGCTGGCCCAGGTCCAAGTGGCCTGTCTGGGCAGCCCATCGCCTCTATCAGAAATTTGGCTTTAGCTGAGATCATGCAGGTGAGATCCAATGTCACATTGGTAACTTCTCTGTTGATGATGGTTAAGGTCCAACTGCCGCCCCCCCATAGAGTAGGAGGGGACGTGAATATAATTACTTACAACTGCACTTGCACTGACAAAAGTCCCGTCAACTCTATACCATAAAAAAATGGACAAATTAATGCTATCGTGGATTTGACCACAAGTGTTTATGAAGTTTACAACGATCAGCCATAACATTAAAACTGGTAAGTGGTTATAATGTTATGGCTGATGGGTGCAAAGTTTCATAGTAATAACTCTGTCATTCAGTCATTAATCACTCATTCCAATGTTAGTCAAAACTGCAGTTTTTATGAAAACTAACTGCTGAAAAGAAACCAAATTGATGAATATAGAAGATAATCAGGTCACTGAGGGAGCCCACAGGGCAGGGTGGTTATTTGGCATCAAAATGACTACTGCAAGATCAACTGGTGGACGAATCTAATTGTCATTGGATGCATTTTTATTATACGTAAACAATGTCTGTGTTAAATTAAGTGATTTATGAGGGGGTTACAATGGAACTGCAAGCCAAATGACATGAAGATGAGTGACAGAACTTTTAGTGTGGGCTAAACTGCTCCTCTAAAACATAAACACAATATGAATAAAATGGCCTCAGAGGTCCTATTGGAATTTCACATTTTCTATCTGGCCAAAACAGTCAATGTAAACTGTGAGACAATAACTGAACACTTGTCATCTGACCATTCACCAGGCATTGGAAGTAACGCAGGGTTCCTTCCAAGGCCAAAAGTTACCATATCATTAGCTCACTATCGAAAGTAACATCGGTCCCCAACACTACTGCCTGTCATATCAGCGCTGTGTGTCTAACACTGTGTGCATTGTGTTTTGATGAAGAGGCCAAGACCACGATATCCTTGGAGGCGATCTCTGTTTATTCAGACAAAACAGATGAATAACATAATGTTACTCCTTTCCCATGGAGTACAATAGCAAAAAGGGGCAGATTGTGTTGCATTCAATACATGACAACACAGAAAAACTACCTGACAAAAGAGGTACATAAAAAAATCCTCCGGTCGATTGCAAACATGTAACTTTTCCTACACAAATTAAATGACACAGGAATATGTTAAAATACTACTCAATAAGTTTAAGCTAGCAAGTGAACCTATGAACATAATTTAAAAGAAAGGCTAAAACATGGCAATTTCTCTGAACAAAATGTTGCTCACCTCTCCCATTGAGTACAATAGCAAAAAGGGGACATGTCAGGTTATAACTATTCACACAGACTTTGTGTAATTATAATATTACATATTACTTATGTACAATTGACTCTGTTACACATCTTACTGCTGTATGATTGACTTTGTTACTCACACAAGGTTGCGCATGCATGCCTAGACATGGGTGACGCAAAACACAGTCCTGATTACAAATACAAATGTTTCAGTATTTTAGGGTTTCACTGATTTACAGGTGGCAGTAACAAGTCAAGATATGCAGTAATGTTATCTGTACACTAGTAAACATGGATAAAAACAATGCTCGATTTAAAATACTTAAAAATCAGAATTGCAAATGTTTTAAGGGGGGGATGGAAATACATTCCAGAGGTCTGCTCGACATCAAGGAAACACACAAGGTGTTTTGATAAGTAACTTAATGCAAGCATAACTTTTGTTCGTTTACAAGAAAACGCCACAGGGCACCTTTAAGGCGTTATCCTGAAATCTTTTCTCATGCATAAGTGAAAAATCTTGTTTTAAAATACTCACAATAAAGTATAGATCTAAATAGTGCTGTGGTTGTAAGCAGTTGCTTTTTATGGATTTTTAATCAATAGTAAACATCTGAAATGTATCATGTTTGAAAGAAAAAAGAAAGAAAAACAATTATGTTTTTCTTCTAATACTATAGTAAATAACCAGGGCTAAATAGGTGCCCCCTGGAGCATAAGAAAAATACAGCTGCTTTAATTCCATGCTTTTAACACCGCTCCTCAACTGGTGAACATTCTGACTTGTGAGCGTTCAGCCAGAAACATTAAAAACTCTACAGGGAGAACTTTCAACCAATTGATGGAATTAATGTTAGTTAGCTGGCTAAAGTTGGGTGAAAAATTAAAGGAAAAGCCAACAGAAAGTGTCTTAGTAAGGTGTTGGGCCACCAGCTGATAAAATCTCCTAACATGTAAAATTTACAGCCACCAACAAGAAATGGAGAAGCCTGCTTTTGTTCCATCTGAAGTTAAAAACCCATTGCTTCAAAAATAATCGCAAAATTTGAGATCAGCTTCATGATTATAAACTGCATAGTAGACAGGAAAGATCAATGGGCATAAAGTAGCAACAGTAACTAAGGGAGGCAGCAAAGGGTCATTCATAATTGGAGAAAAACCCTGCATCGCAAAGATTGAAACTGAGGGAGAAACAGACACAGAAAAGGAGAGATATGCATCTGGCTGCACTGTACTGTAGATGAACATAAAGAAGTTTAGCCAGACGGAGATGCAAAGTCAGACAAAAGGAGAGTTTAAGTGTTTTTCAAAAAATAGTAACAACTTTTTAAGTCAAATTAACTCACTGAGCAACAAAGACGGAGTTATACAGGCGGTGCAGCGGACAGGAGTTTAACACATTAATTTAGCCCTACAAAAGGTGAGATAAAATAAACCCTGAACACAAGTGAATGTAGTTCAGACATCACACATACACACCTTTGCCAAGGAATTATTAATCCCTGTAGAGGACAATGTGCATGATTGGCCTTTTCAGGCAAATGCAGGCAACTTCATACACACACACAGACACAACAAAGAGGGCTCTGGAGGGGAGGGTTATCAAACATAGAAGAGGATGAATAAACTCATGTTGTGAGGCAGTCAGACTAAGAGGAAAGTCTTAAGGGTCCAGGAGATAGAGTTGCCAAAGGATCTGTCTAGACTCTTTCCCACCACCTACACGGCATATGGTGCAAGCTGATAACTGAGGCACAAACGAATAAGAGTGGTGCATGTTAATGAGGGAAAATTACCAGATATGCTAATGAATGTGTCCGGTAGCAGCAGCAGGGGAAGGCAGAGGAATGGAGAATGGAGAAAGGTAGGTGGATGCTATCAACAAGTTTTCAAAAACCTTGAGGGTGGAGTGTGAGAGAGACTGTCCTGACATTTGATTTATTTGATTTATTTTATTTCCTCAGCTAATGTTATCTCTAAAAAATAAATTATCTTCCCTAGAGCCATTAAAAAACACTGCGTAGGTCAGTGCCCACTGTCTTATGTGAATCATTCTTTTTCGTAGCTCTATTTACTGGTCATTGTACTGTATTTTTGTCCCATATGTGTGGCAGTGCAAGGACTATGTGGTGAGCCTGGCATGAGCCAGGGCCAAAAGTTTGTCCACTGACGTTTCATAAAAGGCTGACCGCAGTGAGTTTTACAGCTGGACTGGCCCTGAATCGACACTAGACCCACACCATTAACGGTAGAAAATGGGCCAAGGTGCACATATCCAACTGCGCAAACTATCCTCTCTGCATTATATTTTAGAACTGCTCCCACACTACATGGATGGACCCTCCCACTAGAAATGGGGTGAAGTACAAATGCTCCCAAAGGGGGGGGTGGAGAAAACAAAGCATAACTAAAACATTTTTCCTCAATTTCATACCTGATTCTTGGAGGTGGCTGAAGGCGGCTTGGTTTCTGCATTTGTTATAAATTTGTTTTATTAGCGTCCTTTTGCCTAACAATAGCCTTGCTACACAAAAGGAAGAATGAGAATGAATAGTGGTAAATTCATACAAACAGATCAGAGGCCAATGTAAAACTGTGCTGTCTTAATAAAAATGTGAGACCTTTGACTTATATCAGATGTTGAATTCCAAACTCCATGTCCCCCCAACACACTTGACATCCTGTGACTTTGTACGCATTACAAAAATCCGCTGCATACACAGAAGTGTGGAGCATCCTGGATGTCCTTGTGCGTTTACTGATGCATTTTCTCATTTCACAGTCCACCCGCAATGTTGTCCTTCGTACTCCCTTGGACACTGACTATCATCAGCCCTACTCTTCCTCCTTTTCCTCCTCCCCCCTCCCTACCTGCAGGACCTGAGCTCATTGTTTTTGCCCTGCTGATTAACCTCTCCCCGCCCCAAGGAATGTCTCACATTGGTTTCTGGATGAATATGGGCAGTGCCGGCACAAAAACATACCCAGCTTTTTCTAATGAGTTCCAGCCGCTCAGAGCTCTGGGTGAGTTAGCCTGCTGTGATTGGCACCTGCTTAGGAGTACAGTGTGGTTGTAAAAAGGAATGAAAGCAGAGTTTAGCTAAAGGAACGCTGGGTCCACCCCACAGCAATCAAGTGAGAGAGCCAGGTTGCATTTGACTGACTGAAATTATGGCAAGCTTTGATTTTACAAATGTTTCAGTATTTAAAGATGATGATTAATGATGAAATGATTCATTTATAGCAATCATGTTGAAACAGACTTTACTTCATAGCTGAGGATAAAATTAAAAGATCACTGATTGGGAAATAATGGCTTAAGTGTAAATAAAACCAATGATGAATTGTATTACTCATAAACAGTTGTTTAAAATTAACCTTATAAATGAGCCTTTGATTGAAATTTGACAGATTGTTGTGTAGATTTCAAAAATAATACAACATTTTCCTACTAGATTACACCTCTCATTTTATATTCTATCTCCTCCTTATCATTTTACCCACTCCTGGCTCTAGAAAAGTATGCATATGCATGAGGTACCCACATTCTCACTGCACATTTCTCTATTATAATTACCAGCACAAGTGTGAAAAATGGCATAGTCATTGCTTTTGTGTGTGCGCATGATGTGTGTGTGTGTGTACGCAGCACATGTATGTGTGTGTATCATTTATGCATAAGCATCATTTAATTCCAGGCATCCAAGCCAGATCAAGAAAGCTTGTGTGTAATAATGAGAGTACACATAATTCAAACAAGAAATAAACTAACTCTAGTTTGCTCTTTGTTGTATTTATTTGATGTATTTCCTTTATTTGCTGCTTTTTTGCTCTCTATGATAGTAAAGTCATTGCTGGATCAAAAAGACCTCAGTTATCCAGTTCATGGTATATCTAGAATTGCTAAGTTAAAGAAGATTTGCTCTAGATTTCTTTAATTTTTCCATTAGGAGGAGAATACTTGAGTGAAGCTAAACCTTGACCAACCATGATTATTCAAACTGGGCTGGAACAGCGCTTGTTGTGTACAGGACAGTACATGCAGGTAACTTGCTTTTACCTTGATGCAATGTTGGAGGTGTGCACAAATTGCAGTATCTTAAAGCTTACTGTAGCCGTTTCTGCTTGTACTATTCCTCCCTGCAATATTTAAAAACTAATCTGCTAACCAAACATCACAGACTAGGTCCATATCTTGTTGTGTAGACCAAGTTTCATTGAACTAATCTTTGCCATTTCCTCTAGGAGGTGAAAAGCTTTTAATTTTAAGCAGCCGAAGGAAATTCTCTTTTTGCATTCGTAGGAATGCAGCTCTGATATAGCTGCAGAAGTAATGATTTGAAAGTAATAAGACCGAAAGTAACACGCACGTAGGAGTGAAACTAAAATCCAAGATTTAGTTAAAAGCTATAAAAGAACCCAGAGCTGAGCACAGTGAGACTCGAGGACAGTGAGGCTAAAAACAGTTCTTTCACTGCTACCACAGCCACACATGCTGAGGCAGTCAGTTTAGTGCAAGACATGATGTTGGTTTGAGGGAAAAAACCATCATGTGTTGCCATCAGTATCATCCTTAATCTGTGAGGTAAGACTTAGTGACTTTGACTTAGCCCAGTCACATTCAATTTTAACTTTGAGATTGTATTTTAGCAGAGACCTTTAAAAAATGCTAGACTCTAAGGTCAATAAACCCAACAGTGTGTGGCTGTGTTGGCCAGGCTCCCTCTCTTAGCCTTTCGTAGCTGTGGTCAAGCAACTGTTCTTGGGCAGAAGGGTGTAACAAAAGCCTGTCTGCTTTGTTTTGGGAAATGAGGCACAGGATCACATCGATAGGCCCGTGCAGTAGTGCGCAGCCAGTCCCAGACCCTCAGGTTAGACATGCCTGCTCGCTGCCTGGTCACCCTGACAGGACCTCCCCAGCAGGAGTGATGCTTCACATAATGGTAAATCAATTCTATTTTTGTTGCCTGGGTAGGTGGGCTTAAGGAATAATTACTCAGACAAGAAGCGAGGAGACAGGGGAGAGAAAGAGGCTGTCCTCACAGCTTATCCACTGTGGTCTTCCAGCTCCCGCGCTGATGTGAAACCAATACCATTATCCAGTTAAATCCGCCATGGACTGCTCCCGCTCTGTTAGAAAAACAGTAGTGTGAAGCTGCACCATCGACGTGTAGAGCTCCTTAATGAGATTCCTTGGGGTGCATTTTCAAATTGCTTGGATTTCATGATTCTTCCAGCGTTGACTTCTTTTTGTCTGGCTAGTGGGTCTACAGGGAGGCAACAAATGATTACACACTTAAACACCCCAGTGCTCTTTTCAGGACACTTCATTTGTTACAGTCAACCTCCCGAACCCCAAAACCCCCTTAACCCTTAATGAAGCAAACTTTACTCTTAGTAAACATCTGCTCAGTATATATATATATATATATATATATATATATGTATGAATATATATATATATATGTATGAATATATATATAGATGATGCAGGATACTCACAATAGACTTGTAAAATGCAAGACGAGCTTCACATGGTAGTTTGAGAAAGCTGACAAAATCCATAGTGTACTTTTCAGTAGCTTTGGTAACTAGGTTAAAATTACTTACTTGCATACTGTATTGGCCTTAATAAAAGACACTATTTCTGTCCAAATATTACATTTTGAATAGTGGAGGTCATACTATTTTAGACACATTTACTCTTACACATTAAGACATTGTTGCCATAAAATCAGGAGACTGTTCGGTAGTTTGGAATATTAATGTTGCTAAGCTGGTGAGTTTCTTCAGGTCTGATTATAGTGTGCCTTTTAAATGTAGCCCTAAAAGCCCTAAAGGTTTTCAGGAAGCCCAGATTGGAGTACAGGAGTTTCTACTGGTTTGTGTAATGAATTTTGCAGCCACGCAGGAAATAAATTCTCGCTAACTGCAAGCAAGACACCAGAAACCACATATCTTTGGGGTCACAGAATATCATGATAAGGAGTTAAAGAAAAAGTCTGAAAAATGCTTACTTCCTGAGACAATCATTTCAACAACTTCCAAGAGTTTGAGTATGTGAATGATACAGAGAATGAAGAATTAGCTGCACTGTAAAAACATCTTTCATCAAGCTACTCGGTGAAGAATTTACACTATGCTCTGACACAAGTATTTTATGTTTGAGTTTTACAAGAGAAAAGACTTTGAGAATGAGGAATGTCTTATCCTTTAATGTGTGTTTTTTTCCCCTCAACATTCTTTCTCCAAGAACAGTTGCAGGAAAAGGGAGGGTCGTCTTATAATCATGGTCATTTAATATTCAGGCCAATCTGGTACACTGCGAGAAACTTGATGAATTAGAGCCAGTGGAGAAGCTTGCTAGCACTTGTGGTAGCTTGGCCACCCTTTTTGGTCATGTGACAATGTCCAAGTGGCCCCTTGAAAGTCTCCTACACAGTATGCTGCTGTATGGGTTCTCCGTATTTTTCCTTAGCTGAGGAAGAAGGGGCTGTCTATAGTTTTTTTATGTGCTGCGTGAGATCCAATCACAATCTCAGCAAGACAACCTTCAGATGGGGTATGCCAATCAGATCGTATTCCAGTTTCAATCTATCTGTTTGCATTTAGGCTACACCTTGCAATAACGTACTCTATATTTTCCTTATGCAGATAAGTTATCCAGAGGTCACATGTTCACACCAAGTGGAAATGGGGTCAGATAGATAAATAGTTACTGGTGGTCTTACTAACATATGCGATCACTCAAACACAATTATGCAAAAAGAAAGACAGTGTGGATTAATGGTGTAGAGATCCATTCGGCTGTTATCTCCCCCATTCCCAGACATACAGTTCAAACACTGAATCAAAACTGCTCCTTTCCTTCGAATACCTCCCCTTCTCCATTCTCCCACTCCTCCCATTTCCTCCCACTGCTTGCATTGCAGCAGGCTGTGCATCTTTTGTGAAATGTGTGAAAAAAACAATGAAGGTTTAAGATGACTGAACTTGGGGTTGAAATCTGGATGCATCTCTCCCTCAGCCAATTAACATGGAGTCAATACAGAGCAAATTAAAAAGCCCCCGGGTGGTGGACCTTGCCAGAAAAAGCCAACGAAATCAAGTCGGTCAAGGCCAGAACAAAGGCGTGAACTTCCTGGTTCTGTAGAGTCCTCCTGAGCTCCCCTGATTAGAGCATGGGGAGATTACTTAGGCCCTTTTCTTTCATGGTGAGGGTAAATGAGGGGAGAGGGTATCCATTCACACAGGGCAAAGGGCTGGGAAAAATGGCGGACTTTAGGTTGAGAACCATTGAGGCTGTTCACTGAGGTGTGAACAAGCTACCTCCCAAAGACAACATCCCCAGTGGGAAAAAAAAGGAATACAGCTCTGGTATGCCGGGTTAAGACAAACACTGGTAAATAGCAGCCTATCCAGTAAAATCGTGGCCGGATTTTATATATTTCCAAAGTAGTTTTCCATGAATACCTTGGCCCTTGTTTATTCTCAATGGACTGCAGACAGCATTGTATATTGTAACAGTACATACAATATGTTTATGGTTTTTATTAGCTTATTTAAGCTCCAGATGAGTGGGGTTTCTCTCATGGAATAATGTAATGTGTGTCACGTGGTTCTGAAAATCATATTGAAGTATTTAAAGGTGATTTTGTGTACCATTCTTGATTGAAAATTCTCATGACACTGAATTGTCCTGATGTGGTTAATCCCATTCATCTGTTTCTTTTTGCTTATTTTGCTAAGAATTTTCAAATTCCATACGCCCCAATCCTGAGTACAGCCAGGTTTCTGTTTAAGGGATTCTTGACCTTTATTTCAAGAGTTATATGAGGTTGCTGGTCTCAGCAGCTGAGTGACTGCCTCCCTATCCTCCCTTACAACCTTCATAATTAGGTCCCTTCAGTCATCTAACCACTTATATTGTGTGACTCCCCCTTGTCCAATTTAGTCACAGCATGTCAGATTAGAGGTCAGGGATCCCCTTCCATAGGACCTTTAGTAGGTGATCCGCCCTCATTTTGGTTAGAGAGCCCTGTGGATACACCTTTCACTGGGCAAAGCCCTCTCCTGGCAAGATATGAAGCAGTGAGGGAGCTAAACTAATTACAGCTGGTCCTGTCTCCTGCTCTGTCTAAGCCAGGGGCTTACCCAGCACAATGGGGCCTTTAGCAGAATGCCTATCCTCTTTTAGCTCCACAGTTTGGAAGCTCTGAGGCCTACAAAGAGACTTCCATTAGTGTAATTAGAGGCAAAATTAAGTGCAGTTTTGTTCTGTATCTGTACTAAGTTGTTAGGCATGTTTTTTGTCTGTCTTTTTTTGTGCGATAGAGGGACCTCCGGATTCTTTTAGCTTTTGTTGAGGACTAATGAAACATACCCAAGGCTGGGAGCCATATCTGATGAAGGCTCTTTTACTGTTTGTTTTCCTTTTGTATTGACGCTAAAAGAAAACAAGTTAATCTTATTTCCATGGCAACCAGCCTCTGGGGTAATTTATGAGAGAAGATTACTGTATATCTTAAAAATGTCCCGCACAACTTTTTTATCACGATTTTTTCCAACAATAATAAAATTGAATTGTTGGCTATTTCACATGAAGCTTCTTAGCCCTTTTGCAGAATAAGATTCAGGATGTAGCTTGGATATAACTGTGTTTATTTCACTAGAAAATCTGAGCTGAGACAAAACACTTATATCAGAGTTACTATCTGATGTCTGGATGAGCCACAAATCTACTGTTTTTTTTAAAGCAATGACTTCATCAGTACAGCAACAGGTTTCCTTTTTATAGCTTTGCAAAATGGTATAAAATCAACAACCATTAAGGCTAAAATTTACAGCTTTTAGATAGAAAATTATTCTGTTGGTTCTACACATTGTCAAGAATGATTAATCACATGTTCAGATACAGGACAAGAGAGAGTTTGTTTTTTTAATAGATGGTATTGGTATAAGTAATTTATCTGATTTTTTCTTTTAATAAAGAGGTACAATGGCATATCACTGCAGATTTTCAGGGGTCAAACAGTATTTGCAAATAAGGGCCTATAAAAATATTGCTAGGATAATACAGGAAATGTGGGGAGAGAGAGTGTGTGGGGTAGGGTGTAATAAATAAAGGTCCCTGGCTGGAGCAGAACCAAGAGATGCTGTGGTTACATGATAAGCATCTTTGGCCACAAAGGATGCAGTCTACAAAGTTTTTTTGTCACTACCTGAATCATCCGCAGGCAGTAAATCTGCACAGAGCTGGTTGTAGCACACAGTAAGAGTTGTTTGCAAATGCTCCCCGACGCAGGTCAGTATCATGGCCACCCTGCGATTCCCTGAAACTCGCTCATCTTTCCCCTATAGAGGCAGGTGTTTAAAGCATTGGCCAAACTGGAGGAGCCCAATATCCTTGGGGGGAAGAACCAAGTAACCCAAGTTATCCCATCTCAGGAGGCCTGACCTGGGCTGAGTGATGGCTTCCCCTTCCCCCTCAGATTGTCGACCTTGGCCTGGGAGAGGAGTGGATGGATTGCAAGCCTGCTTTTGGTGTTTGTGACCTGCAGGTGTGAAAAGACGTTCTCCATAGAGGGATTTAGGGGCTTTGGCGACGCTCTTTGTTGCTAGTATCATTTTACTGACGAGAGGTGCTGCTGTCAAACATGTTTACATTCAGTCAAGATTATGTAGCCTGTTACTGCTAAACAGCACTTAGCAGTCAGTATAAAGACAAATACTGAAGTGCTCCAACTGCATATGTGTCTGTCTGAGGAAATATTTAAAGAATTCTATTGCTAAATAATTTATTTCGAAAAAAATTATCAAAGGATCAGGCGGTATATGCAAAAGTCAGGCGGCACATACTGAGTTAAACTTTACATTAATGCTGATTCTATTCAAGTTTTCTATGAAGTAAACAGTTCTTTCTAAAATGTCCAAGCTGATGTAGTACATCCTAGTCAAAAACATAAAAAAGTATCATAGTGACATTGTGAAACATTTCAACATTTCATATTCTGGAAGAAAATTGTACTTGGTGTTCCTTGCTTAATATCTAACACATACAGTCCTGGTTGAAATTATTGGTTCCCCTGAATTTTAACTACAGAATTTAGAATATATTCTGAAATAAATGCAAATTAAGAAATTTTGTTTAATCAAAATATTTTGATAAAATGTCTAAAGTTACTGAACAAAAGAAAATAAAAAAAAAAAACTTGCATAATAGTGAAAAAATACAAACAACAAAAATTTACCTTAGACACAATTATTGGCACCCTTGACTAATATTTGGTTGCATAAACATTGGCAACAATGACAACCTCTAAACTTTCCTTGTGGCCATCTAGAAGTTTCTTGCACCTGTCTGCCGGTAGATCCTGCCAGTCTTCTACTGCTATGTGTTCAAGCTTCTTTAAGTTTGCAGGAGTCCTTTTTGCAATGGCAGATTTCAGCTCTCTCCAAAGGTTTTTATCGGAATTTAGGTCAGGACTCATTGCTGGCCAGTTTAAAACAGTCCATATTTTCCTTTTCAACCATTCTTTTGTGCTGCTGGGTGTGTGCTTTGGGTCGTTGTCCTGCTGAAAGACCAAAGACCTTCACCTCACACCTAGTTTCACTCTAAAATGCCTTGGTAATCTTCGGATTTCATCATTCCTTTGATGCATTCAATGCCTCCAGAACCAGAGGCAGCAGCTCTACAGCATGATAGAACCTCCACCATGTTTTATTCTAGGAAGGATGTTTTTTTCCTTATGGGTTTCATCTCATCGCCTATAAACAAGCTGAAGCGCTGCATTCCCACAGAGCTCTACTTTGGTTTCATCTGTCCATAGAACATTATCCCAGAAAGACTGTGGCTCATCTATTAACGGTTTTGCAAACATTAGTCTTGCCTTTGTGTGACTTTCTTTCAGTAGTGGTGTCCTTCTTGGCCTTTGCCGATGGAGCCTTACTTTGTTTAGTGTGTGATGTACGGTACAGATTGAAACCACCACTCCAGATTGCTTTTTAGATGTCTTGCGTCGTGTTTTTTCAAACAATCCACATCAACCTCTGCAGATGTCTCTCACTGAGTTTCTTCTTAGCACCACAACCTGGAGGCATCTTAACAGTTTTATGACTGTGAAACTTCTTGATAATACAAACTGTTGAAACAGGGATTTGAAGATCCTATGCGATTGCCTTGTAGCCTTTGGAATTGTTGTTTTTTTGATAATAGCTTTTTTCAGCTCTTTTGTTTTTGCACTATGAAAAAATAACCTGGAAACATGTATTGTTTATTTCACTATATGAAAGTTTTTTCTGTTGTTGTTCATTGACCTTGATTTTGATTCTGGTCATACAAAACTGGTTAATTTGCATTTATTTCTGAAGATATTCTAAATTCTGTAGTTAAAATCCAGGGAAACCAATAATTTCAACGAGGACTGTACATGTAATTATAATTATATTCATATCCGTTATATACATTTCTTTTCCTTATAAAAAACACTTTAAATTGCCTGTGTTTGAAAGGCGCTCTGTGCAATGTGTACAGTTTTTCTTTGCTAGAACATTACTTGGCCCCAGGTCTGCTTTTTCAGAATTTGAATAAACACATTAATTCAGGAATATGCAAAATATAACCATAATACTAAAACAATGAAGGTTTTAAAACACAGGGCATCAAGATTGGATAATAAAGCAGGACCCACTTTAAAGTCCTTATTAGATCAGTTAATATTGTGCTTTAGTGGTTAATATATCCAAACAGATTTTAAATTAGCAAAAAACAGTTGATACATACTAAGTGTGGGAGCCTTAGAATCCATACTTTGTGTGTCCTTTTTATGTCTGTTAATAAACCTTAGATGATGAATTGCAACCTGACACAGACAAGTGACCAGTACAGAATGGAACAACAGTGTTATCAACATCTTTTCATTCTAATTCTGTCTATAGTTTCATAATAAATGGCAAGGGAATGGGGACCAATTTTGAGCAGTCATGGTGATGATGACAGCCCCTGTTGTCCCCTTCAGCTGTGCTGTGTCTCACACTAACACTGTCAACTTCAGGATCTATCTTCCATCTGCTAATGGGCCCATCTTGCTTCATGGTCAACCACCTGGATATCCATCAGCACCAGGGTCTGGGGCCTCTAGACGTGCAGAGCTGACTCTCCAAGAAGTTAGTTCCCAGAGGAAGGGGGTCTGATTCAGAATGTGGCTTGGGACCGTGACGTCTTCTCCTCCCCAGCCGCCTCTAGTTCTTTCACTCATCAGTCGTTTCCCCAGAACCAAACTGAGTTACATCGTAATGGTGATGAAGCTGAAGGGATTGACAAATGGGAACAGCATACAAGGCTTGTATCAAGGGACAGACTATAGAAGGAGTGGTTACAAGAGAGTAAGATCGCCATCCGTCACCATGCTATGAACAGAGAGACTTTAGAAGTTACATATTTTGTACAAAGGCCAATGAAATATATGTGATCATACCAGTATCAAAAATGTAAATGCAAAAATCTAATTTACAGTGAGAAAATTCATTTAAAACAAAATATTTTTATATGTATTGTAATGGGATTTTTCCAGTTGTAAAAAGCCAGGGAATCCTTTGTAATTTGTTCTAAAATTTAAAAAATGGAGCAATTGTTGATCGGATCTATGAAACTAACAGAACAGTTTGTTTACATTTTTATATTTAAAAAAAGTATTGGAGTAAATATAGATGCAATATATGGGTGAAACTCAGTGAAACTCTGATCATCTTCCAGCCTGTTAAAGATGTGTTTATTAAATGCAGTAACACGGTGGTTTATATTTAAAATGGCTCTCAGTGATGCCGCAATTTAAACACACTGTGTTTTACCTGTGTAATACACCTGTGAGTGTCCAACTGTGCATTGGAGGTTGCATTGGAGGCATTGGAGGTTGTGGAGGATACAAAACAGCCAAAAACCATGGCCATTGCTGGTTGACATGAACACTGACATGAAGCATGGAGAATTCAGTGTGTTTTGGAGTCTTGGTTTGACACTGAATATTGAGGCCAGAAAGCTGTTGGAGGCATTTGATGACTTGTGAAACATTGGGTGGGCACAAATTTCCAATTTTCATATTGTCAAGTGACGGTGTTTGATTTTAGTGAATTACAGTATGTATGCCTGAACTCATACTGCCGTCTAAACATATGCATAAAATATAAAAAATAAAAATGAAAACACATTTTTCACTACTTTTTAACTCCTTGCTGCCCTAAATAAAAGGGAACGGTACCAACAAGTCCTCCAACCTAAACAACCATATACGTCATTTGTCCGTACCCTTGAATACAACCCATTGGAGGCTACCATAGGCAGGCGTACTGCACCTTCATCATCATGGTGACAATAGCAAGGCCCAAAGGGGAGTGCCACCAGCAGAAACAATTTTGACTATCAGTTACAAATGGGAAACGAAAAGCGGTCTCCTATGTGAAAGTCTTTTGGTTGATGCAGACTTTGTCGTTCTTTATACTACATCACCTGACTTCCTCCTTTGCTCCCTTAATTCTTACAACAGTCACTAGAGGTCACTTGACAATAAACCGTCACTATGGGTCTCAACAAGCTGCTTGCACAGGAGACCTATGGGCTGATTTTTTACAGGAAGAAAGTGTCAACTGTGGTTATGTCATTAAAAAAACACAAAATCGACAAATATTTGGTTATTTAATTAATTATTTAATGTTTAATTTTACCATTAATTTGGATCCTACTCTTTTTTCCACACTTGATAAATGTTTTGCTGATGCTAGTAAGATTGTCTTTATAAAAGACTAGAGATAAAGGTATGTTTCCCCAGTAATACTTTAACATTTCACTCTTTGTGTTGCTTTCTTGGATTTTTGTTTCACTTTTAGCAGATTTTTTCTGAGCGAAAAGTTAAATTAACTGCATATGTAGTAGCATCTTTTCTTTTAAACTTTAGTGATAGAAAAGGAGATGATGTAATTGATGTCTTTGGACCCTAAAGGAAGTGACACACCTCATACCTGAGGACCTTGCCCTCTTCCACTGGCTCACAGACTTGGAGAGTTGGAGCCTGTTTTGCCACAGTCTTAGAACAATGTGGCTGATACACGTCTGCTGTAAATAGCTCGCTGGGCTAGATTAACCTTTTGAATCTGGCCCAGTTTTTAATGCATAGACACGCGATCAGAAAAAAGCATATTAGTGTGTGTATTCCCAAAAATGTTTACTTTTTTGTAGAGCCAAACAGTGCAACGCCACAGCTGTCAAAAAGCATTTGCCTTGTTAGCCACTGTCACTCAAACAGACAAAATCTTAAAATCTCAGCCTGACGTGTATATCCCAGTGAGACAACAACTTAATGTGGGGCCACTAACTCTGAAGAAAAAAAAATACACACAATATTCAAAGCTTGTTAACATCCATGGTAAAATTCACCCACTAAAATATAAGCATTATTTTAAGATGGAATTAAACTCATAGTCACATTGTCTAGTCTTGAATTTAGATTGCAGAAAAGTGAAGCATTGTAACATTAGTATTTCATAAAAATCTGCTGGTTTGTAAAGGACAAACAGGAGAACAGTAGAGAATATGGGCTTTATTTGCTGTACTGTTTATGAGTAACATTCAAAGCCAGTTGAGAAAGATGATTCCCTTTAGGGGGGAAAGGTAGCTTATACATGCTTCTATCATAACCTAAAATTCAACCCACTCAGATTAATGCAGATATAGAATGATAATAAGATGTAATTAACTGTGGCAGAAATTTGCAGCAGAGGTGCATCTGTTGATAATGTGTCCTGGTAGAACAACACAGGTTTATCTGGCAAATACTATGAAATTACCTTTCATCTCAGAGCCTGGAGGTTACTAGTCAAATTGTTTTTTTGTGGGAGCCTGCGCTTATTCGGGTCCCTTTTACATCAGTTATTGGAATCTGTGTGGGGCCTCCAGACAGTCACAGAGGAAGAAATGTAGAGCTAGATCTGAAAATACAGCCATATTTCATTAAAAAATCATGGTGAGAGAGGATCACTGTGCCAAATTTTTAATGAAGGGAGTTCATTGCTTTGATAGCCAAGTTACCTCAATTTATGTGAATATACCGGACCCTTAGATGTCAAACCTCCCCTCTTTTAACGGTGAAACGGTTAAATAGCTAGGGTTTTCTTGATACTATACTATTTGGCTGTACTGCTGGTTTTGGAGTGATGCTGTACCCAGTGCTACTCAAAATGGAAAGAGAATAATGAAGTGGATTCGGTAGCTTTGACGGCAGAGGCAAGAGGAAGAATTAATTTCAGATGTGAATTAATAGTCTACTGTGCTTTTCCAACCTCAGTGTATGAGGATGAAGGTCCACTAATTAATAGCCAAACAAAGAAAAGATGATAAAAACCTTGTGTTGAGCCTGTGTTCTGAGATGAAAGACCCTAATGCAGCTTGTAAAAAGTAAGGCTATGATTAGATGGACAAAAAACTGAAACTATGCTTTGTTTTTCAATGTTATGACCTATCTTAAAGAGAAATGAAGACCAAAGTTGCTATAACTCCCACCCCTGCCTCCTCTGCTTGTAAGGGTTACAGAGACAGTTTTATAATGGCCTTTGATGCTAAAAGCCACTGAAATTGTCACTCTGCCCAGGAAGTGTGCTCCAGCTGTCGTTGACTGGCTTTAGTTTGCTACTCATTGCCATGGAAACAGCATTGCACTCTTGTCCTCTGGTTTATTTACAGAGAGGCAAAACTAAACATGTTGCCTGCTGAATGTTTGACAGAGACAGAGTTTGACACGATGGTTTACAGTCTTCTATGGAAAATGGCAGAAATGCATGGGAGATGCATGGCCGTGAATACTGTAAATGTAGACTCTTTAAAAGCCGCTTTCAGGAGTATTTTTATATTAACAATGGATCAGATGATTATGTACAGTATATTGTGAAAGGTGTAGGTTATATAGCTTATTTTAACTCATGGTTTTACAGCCTTTCACTGGTCTTGTATTGATGCAGCAAGCAGCAGTTTCCAGTGAAAAGCTCTAAAAACCCACTGTACTCTGCCTTCCCGGCACCAAACAGCACAAAAGTTTGCAACTAGCTGGTGAACATGGTGGAGCACTCAGCTGCTAAATAGCCAGATATTGGAGACTAAAACAGAACTAAAAGGAAAGTAAATACTGGACTTACATTTCTCAGGTGGCCAGAAACATGACTCCAAATAAATGCAAATCTTGCTTCATATGTGTTGGCCAAATATGGAACTGTTTGTTAACAAATTCACTAAATTAAATCAGTAAAGTAATAATTTGTCAATGTTGTGTTTACAGCTTGATGGGCTACCACCAGGTGGCTAAAAGTAAATCAGTTAATGCAGTTTCAAAGGTAAAGTATGTTGTTTAACACTTAATTGTTCAGCATATTTCTTAATTCTGTAGGTAATTTGAAATAAAAAAAACAAACGTCAATACAGCTACACTATATGCCAGGCCGACTTATAGATTTGATATCTGTCCAAGGTGTACCTGGCCTCTTCCCCGATGTCAGCTGGTACCCTGTGGGCTCTGACCCTCAGGGGTTGGCTGGATGATACTGACATCATACCCTCTTCTTTGTGTTGTTAAACAATCATTTAGTGAGACAAACGTTTTAGACAAGGCACAGTCACCAATTCTGCTACTGACTTTACCCGCAATACACCATATTGTCGTGTAGCTACAAGAATGTTGCATTTGGAATAATGGATGTGACTCATTTTTTCAAGTTCCTCAGTGTTTCTCCAAGAGACACACAGCTGCAGGGCAAAAGTTATTAGCCAACCCCGGTATGCTCAGTACACAAGATTTGTGAACTCAGCATTTTACCACATTACTAACATTCATGAGATTTGGCTACACTCATAGTATGGCAAGCAGCTCATATTGCACTTTTACCGTGACATTCGCAGTCTCATACTATAATTTGGTCTGTAGCTTAGGCCTATGCAAATATTTAAAACATATGTTAGGTGCTTGACAGGAGGATAACCATAATCCTGTTGCTCTAAAATGTATTTGTCACTTAATCCTGCACATAGCTGATGACTGAAATAAAACATTATTAGTTTCCGACAAAGATGAACTTTTATCAATATGAACAGAATAGTCAAATCAAAATAAATTCAACCCACTCAAATAGCAGTTACGGATATTTCAAACACATGAAAAACAAATACTTCTTTAGGCTCTTTTTCAATACGTCAGTGTCCAGAGACTCAAAGTAAAATCAATTTCAGCCCCAGACCCTTTACAGATAGTCAGTGTCAATTAACCACAGTTCAAATTAAACAATGACTTCAGATAATCATTAAAGTTAGGGAAGTAGGGTGCAAGTGGCAATGTGTGTAATGAAGTTAGAATGGGTAAGAAGGGTTTGACATCCAAGTTCCTTGGGATTTCATTTGAAAGATAAAGTATAATTCAAGATCTAAGGGAGGACAAGATAAAAAATATCCAGTAAGGCCAGCTCCAGGGATCAGCACTGTTTGCCTAGGAAATCCAGTCACTTCTAGAAAACAAAATGGCAGTAGATGTTCATAAATTGGTTCATTTAAATACCTCCTTTCTTAAGCCCTCTCACCATCTCTTTTCTGGCCTTCCAAGATCCAGGATGGCTATCTTGCAGTTTTGTTTTCAGACATGCGACGTTTCTAGTTTTTACCAAAACAGATTTTCACCCCGTGATGTTTGTGAGATTTTAACAACTGCTGTTTGTATTTATTTATTTCTCTAAATGGCCAACTGTACCAGCTGCAGCTAGCTAGCAACATATATATGCAATAGCACCACCTCCAAAATTCACTATATGTGTACTTTGAACATACAGTAACACTGCTCAGATGTAACACTGCCTCTTTTGTAGGGACCTTCTTACCATCAGTGTCACCATTGCTTTGTCCACGTCCTCATGAAGGGTTCAGGATAATTAATTCATTACTTAATTAATAACACTTCTAAATGGGCTTGATGTTATTCAACAATTTGACTGTGGGTGGTCACCAAAAAACCTCTTAGGTTAGGTCTCACGTATAATGTGTGAGTGTCCTTGGAAGAAAAATGTCTAAAATTGCTAGAAATGAGCAGTGCTCAGTTTTCTTAGCGTGAAGGAAAAAAAATCATAGAACATATCTCCTGTATTTAGAAATGAATTTCTTTGATGGAAAAGGGCACCTTAATTATTTTCTCTCATGTGTCCAATTTTTGCTTGATTAAGCATGATGACAGTGTGATTTAGATATGAGTAATGTAATTACTGATAAAACTAGTCAAGAAGTACAGGGCCCACGTCTAATTTAAAATGCCTCAGCTTTTCCTTTGAACCTGTAGAGGGATATTTCTAGTAAATGAAATACATGCACTTCTCTTATTTTATTTAGGTTGGCATGGGCAGAAAATTACTGTTTAGCTTTTCTCTCGATTCTTTTGCTTTTTATGTCAATGATTAAAATCTGGAATGTCCCAGATTTAATTAACTTACCTATGTACTTTTTCTTCTTATGCTTCCTGGCAAGGAAATTAAAAATGACGTTATTTTGAAGTACAAATGGATGCTCAGTCAATGGAAATCAAGTCGTATAGGCTTTGACGATAACTAATGTCTGGTGCCATAGATGAACTGGAGACTCCTTTCTACACCAGGCTCCAGAGGCTCAAGAATCACAGAGTTAGGTGTTTTCATTCTATGTCTTTTGTATTTGGAATATTTTTTAATGTACACAAAAAATGATCCGGAATTTGACACATACTCCAAGTTTTTCAAGTGCATGACAGAAGATTTTTTTACATTGGAGAAAAGAGGGGAATGTATTTAAAAAAAAAACCCTATGCAATCACTCAAGGGTCTCCCATTACACTCAAAAAAGCTTCAACTCTTCATGGCCTGGATTTCACAAGCTGTTGGAAACATTCATTTGAGATTCTGGTCCATGTTGACATGATTGCATCACATCGTTTCTGCTGATTTGTCCGCAGCACATTCACGCTGCTAATCTCCTGTTCTACCACACCTCAAAAGGTGTTATATTGGATTCAGATCATGTTCATGAAACCAGTTTGAGACGATTTTTGCTTTGTGACATGGAGCATTATCCTGCTGGAAGTAGCCATTAGAAGATGGAAAACTGTGGCCATGATGGGATGCACATGGTCAGCAAAAATACTCCTTTTCCAGTCTTCAGCTGTCCAGCTTTAGTGAGCCTGTGCCAACTGCAGCCTCAGATTTCAATTTGAAGAACTGCTGCTCTTTTTTTTTTTCTTTTTTTTTTTTGCACCATTCTGAGTAAACTCTAGAGACTGTTGTGCATGACAATCTCAGGAGCTCATCAGTTTCAGAAATACTCACACCAGCCCCTCTGGCACCAACAATCATGCCTCAGTCAAAGTCACTGAAATCACTTTTTTTTCCTCATTCTGAGGCTTGATGTGAACATTAACTGAAGCTCCTGACCTGTATCTGCAGGATTTTATGCATTGCACTGCTGCCACATGATTGGCTGTTTAAATAATTCCATGAATAAGCAGGTATACATGTATAGGCAGGTGTAATAAAGGGCTTTGTGAGTGTATGTATTACTTCATGCACCTGCAATTTTGTAATTTTGTAGCATTTGTGTTAGGCAGAATCTGAAACTGAGTGTTGAGGCACTTACTGTCAATAGCAAGGCTTTAATTCCTTTTAACTTGATTTTTTGAAAAATGACATCGTTTGACCAGAGTTCTCTTAACTATCTAACTGTATATTGAAGCACTGTCAGCTTGTCAAGTAAGACTCCACAGTGGCACTTATTTGGAGCAATAAACATGTCAATATGTCATTCGTAAAAGAATTTTCACAACAGCATAACCACCAACTCATGACTCAATCACTGACTTTTTCAAGGAGTGCACCACGGTAAAAGTGAAGCTGAGTACAAGCACCAGTATAAACTTCATTTGAGGTTTCTATGCTCCATTTAGCGCCATGCTGGCATTTTGAAAAAATAGGCTACAATTCAGCCAGAGTTATTCACTCTTCATGATGAAACTCCATAACATACACAGCGCGGACACACACACACACACACACACACACACACACACACACACACACACACACACACACACACACACGTAGAAACATAGATGATTGTACCTCCCTGTCTATATACCGTGAAATGTCATGAGGACAGGGTCCCAAGACAGGGTCAAGGGGAGGAGAAGTTGGCAACGGGACACAGATGAGCCATGGAGAGAGAGAGGGAGTGAGAGAGAGAGAGAGAGAGAGAGAGAGAGAAGAAGGAGGAAGATGGATGGGAGGTTTGGTCTTATGTGTTGATCATAACAGGACCATGTATGTTTGTCTTTGACTGTGTTTGGACAAAAAGTTGAAATCTAATTTTTCTTTGTGTGTGTTTGTGTGTGCACATTTTTTCCCTGATGTCTGAACATTAAAGGAATGACATTTATTTTTTTTAATGGTATAAAATATAATTCAGCCTATCTCTATACAATCCTTTATTCTGCTAATAGCCTACAACTGTCTAAGTCAACAATTTTTTCCCATCACTCTTAAAGAAGCACATTTGGCAAAAGGTTGAGAAGGCAAAAACAAACATGGAGGACAAATAGCAACCTACCAGTGCTTGGTCAACAGAATATGTGATACCAACTGAATTTGTGTACCATGTTCATTTGTTTTCCAATGTGGCTAAATCTGGAAATAATAAAAGCAGAACAAGCAACAGCAGGCTTTTGTTGTTATTGGCTTCTTGCAGAATCTAGAATATGTGTTGTTATAGGTATAGGTTCTGCAGGAATATAGCAATATATAATAAAATACAATCTATATAAAAATATAGCTTTTAGCTTTTGTTCTTGGACTGAATTGAGGTTTTAAGCTTTATTGTTCAGAACTCTAGACATTTCCCTTTTATGCTCTAATCGCTGCTTAGCAATGAAGGAAGACCAAATGCTCACCTGCTATGTTTACATCAAAATATAGAGATAGTTAAAAGGTGTCTGTGGTGGATCTGTAATAGTGATGCCCATGTCTGTGTGGAGAGTATAATTATATCAGATCAACAAACCTAGTGGGCTGCATTACACTGTGGAATAGACCTCATGTAAACTCAACACCAACACCATTGCAGAGGATATGTCTGGAAATTATTATAATCATTATCATAAACATGTTTTCTGTAAAGTCTTTAATTTACTATTTAGCTAAATTTACAAGTTAGCAGATACATTAACTAATAACAAAAACGTTTTTATATTCTATACTATATTAGCAGATTTGTTTACAACTGAATTTACTTTGTCAGAGTTTCAGCTGAAACAATGTCACACATTAGTGGTTCCCAACGACTTGTGTGTTGGTAGCACTGCAGTTCAATAAAACTTGGCTGTTCAACTTGAGTTATTAATTTCATATGTAATATCCAAATGTGCAAGTATGCCCATCTTTTTCCCCCTATCATAAGTTTCCCATAGAGAACCTGGGATGATGAAATTCAAATGGAAGCAGAGCATGCAGAGGTAGTCGCAGAGTCTTGTGTTTGTCTTTGTCTCCTTGTGAGGCTGTGCATGACTCCACATGGAAAATGTCGGCGCAGAGCCACTGGAACTTAACTAGCTCCATCACACCTGCCCCTAAACTAGAGTTGCCAAGGCCCTCTGATCCTGTATCCTCAAGTCCTCGGGACATCAGCACCATGTGTGAGGATGGACTACGGGAAACCTTTGTCTCTACCTGCACCTGTGGCCTTCAGAGATTCCTTTGAGAGGCCATTACATGATCACGGATGACAGCGCTTAACCCAGCTGCGCCTATGGGCTGAGGCCTATTCATGATTGGAGGGTGAGTGAGCTTTAGTGTTCGATGTAAAAGCCAAATGTCTTGCCATGCTGTCAGATGCCCAGTTGTACCACGTTCACTTGAAGGTGCACTGCATGCATCTTTAGCCCTATACCAAGATTATGGTATCTGCAGTTAGACTTTACACTAAAAGAGATTACGATGGCATGCTGTTGTAAGTCGTGATGGCTATATGATATATCACAGCATCCACTTTGGCAGTGCAAGTGTAAGAGATTCCATAGCTGTTAACTCAGTTGGGTGTCTATCTCTGTGAGCTACTCATGAAAAAAAAAATCCTTCATTTGATGATGTTATGCCGACTGGTCTGGAACGAAATGTAGGTTTCTGAGAATATAACATGAACTCAGCTCAACTGTGACATCCCACACATGCATATTCCAGTAAATACAGAACACTGATGTGGTATTTTTGGCTTGAAGCATTTTTTTTTTTTTTAACATATAAATTGAATCTAACATACAGAATTTACTATTGAGTTAGCTCTTATCCTGAGTCACAGATTCCAAATGATTATTTTCTGAGCACACATTTGCAATTTGAACACTGATTGCAATGATGCTTTCAGGTTCCATAATGAGTGCGGGAGTGACAGTTGCCAGTATGAAGATTTACAGTACACAGACTAGAAGAGGATTGTCAGACTGGATTCATGGTCTGCTTTATAGTGAATCACCATGCTCTGGAAATAATTAATCACAGCGGTGAAACAGCTGTGAAATGAGAAGTCTGCTTAGGTCTCCCTAAGTGCTTCTTTCCTTTTGTCTGCATGACACAGCTCTCTTTGGATCACACGGGCACTGCAGATAGAAGTCCAGACACATAAAGGTCAAGATTTTCTCTTAAATGCCCAAGGCTTGACACGTATGGTATGGTGAAGGCTGCTTTAAAAGAGCGCCAGCACAGTGAGAATGTTGGTGAAGGGAGGAAGGACATTATGTTTGGTGTTACATGCGAAGTGTCCATATGCATGTACTCTGCACTGTCTGTGGGAAGTTTGAGTGAATGTGGTTGCTAAGTCTCTCTTCTCTTCGAGCCCTGAAGGTTGGCCCGGACTTCACTGTCATTTCTCATCCTAATGGTGCCTGCCACATCCTCCTGCCAACACACGGCTAGAGAACAACCCAGAGCCAGGAGGAGAAACGAAAGCTCAACAGACATTCAATCTGTCTCTTACTCTCTCTCTCTCTATCTCTCTCTCAGAATAAAAGTCACTCTATGCTTTAATGAAAAGAGACCATAAAATGACCTCTCAAAAGAATGTTATTTACATGTACTTACAGTTATAAGGTGGTAAATCCAAAGTCTTATAATAACTAGATCTGGTTAGCAACATTAGCACATATTAGTATCACTTATATATGTTAAAGCTTGGTAATAGCGAAGATAATGCAGTGACAATCCTACTAATCAAACGGCATGCTTCACTGAAAATGTATGATCACAGATTGTTTCAGTTACATTCTATATCTTGTTTTAAGTACTTAAAATACCATACTTAAAGCTGCACCAGTCAGTACGTCTGCAGTTCAATTATAACATGTATGAGATCTCTCAGTTCATTCTTTTGGTTTTGCAACCTGCTACTCTACTGTTTTGCCTCACTCTAACCACTCCCGTCATCTTCGTTTCCAGCAGCAGCAGCCAGCTACAAAAAAGAACTGATAATCCCACTGTACATTACATGCCCGACACCAAACAGCAGAATGACAAAGTAAGCAGCCAGCCGGGGAACATAATGGAATTTTGTAGCTTAAGAGCCGCATAGTTGCATTAGGAGTTCATGAAGACCAAACCAGAGATAAAAGCACGCATTTTCAAACCCGAATGGGAAAAAAGACGCACATATCACAATTATTTACGCTTTGCTGATGTGAAAAGGTTGGTGTGGATTAGAGTAAATTGTGACAAAGTACAACAGAGACAAACTCAGCAAATAAATCATGATGCACATGAAGCATGCTTCCGCGCCAATAAAGAGACAAAAAATCGCAGCAGTCGAAAAACATGAGGTATGTGGTGTGATAAGGAAACTGTAACCTTCCTAAAATGAATACGTGAAACAAACAAAAAGCATATTTCCATCACATTTCCAACATTGTCTTCATTCAATCGAAGTTTGTCTCGCACTCTTAATTATAACACTGGGTAGTGTCATCATAGTTTAATGGCACTGGATAATTAAGTCCACAAACTGTCAAAGAATGCAGTCTGTCTGGAACCTCTGTTAAAATGTGAACAAAATTTGTATCGAAAATGGGCCTTGATATATTAGAAATCTTAAAGTAACTTTAAGTGCAAGAGGAGGTAGATTTCCTTAGTAAAAATCAATGATTAAGATTGAAATAAAATCAATTTTTTACTTATAAATATTCAACTCAGGCTAATAATGCAGGTATTGATCCAGAATGACAAATTGGATGCAACTCTCCCTATTATCATAGCCTCCTTTTCAGCCAATTCATCTTGTACTCCAAGCAGATTAAATTTATGCTTTGGATCTGCAGCATCCTCCTCAACTGTGCTTGTGTTGTGGCAGTTAGGAATTCAGGGCGGCACTTGGCAAATTTGGTCGCACCAACTGTCAGCAAGAGATAACTTAATTTTTGAAAGAATTTAATTAGCTGCAATCATCCACTGTGACATAAACTGCACACTTCTTGGACTTAAATCTTTTCTTGATAGTTTTTGCAGAGTATGGGGATGGAAGGAAAAAGCTTTCTCGGCAGGTAGTGTCATTTTTGCTGCATCCATCTTTCACTTTCTGCTGTTAGAGAGAGTGTTTTGTATTTTGCTCTTCAACTTTCATGTGTCACTTCTCTGCTTGCAGAAAAATGGCCCTGCAACCATGATTCCAGACTTCTGAAATTAGTTTTGGCAAAGACAATGAATCTGTGACATCTCAGTCAGGAGTTATGGGATACTGTTTTCTAAAGCAGCACCAACTCATTTGTGGTTTAGGCTGTTAATGTGGGATTTTTTACACATAAATCTTGCTTTGTGTGACCGAGCTTTTATACAGCTTCAATCATTTTTAGTTTCTAAGAGTGTCAGTTGAAGGCCTGAAATGTCAAATGCAAATGCAGCTGCTAAGGTATTTGGACTTTTACTGCTGTCTCTGTTTTTTTCCTCCCTTTATTCTGTCAATCAGTTGGTTTCAATGCCCCTCCCAACCCTCCACATAATTCTCCATACCTGTTTCTCCCAGGGGACATAATACTCTGGTGTCACTCACTTCGATCACCTTCTCTAGGTTCTATGTATCGCCATCACTCTCTGCCTCTCAAAGGCACCTGCAGCACAAAGACCACATTGTGTGTCTCACAATAAGGTTTTTACATTTTGAGTGGCTGTTGGAGCCGCACACTGCCATGAGCTACAATGCTGAAAGAAGAAGATTTAAACCTCACCTGGAATAACTTACCACACATTTAGATCTGTGGCTGACATTTTCATACATCATCCAACCAAAGGGTATTCACCCATTTTATAGCTTGTTTGTATAAACCTCATCTTTGCAACAGTTTTTCCATATTTTTTCATGATTATTTTCTAAAGTGTGGATGAAAATGTCTAGTTTTACTCCACATGAAAGACTAAAGTTATTGGCGATTGGCTCTCGATTGTTTGAAGCAAATTCTACAGATCAACCAACGGGCATCAGTGAACAGTTAGTCACTCTGGCTATGTGTGCTCTTTTCAAAATAAACATATATTACCTACTGCACACCATAATGGTTACTTTGAGACAACTAAACATTAATAACATTAATAACTACATTTTGAGAAACTCATTTAAGGAAAGCAATTTGATATCACTGTATTTGTTGGCAACTGTGGTGTTCAGTTTGATTCAGTGTAATTAGTGTATGAAGAACATGTTTACGTAATATAATTCCCATAAATGTATTAATTATGTGACACTAATGTTAGTGTCTTAACTGTGTCTCACATCACAGTTAAAGGCTGCTGTTTATTTCAAAACTGACCTTATTTTCATAGGTTTCATAGGAAAAGGTACACTATACATAGTAATACAATACCATATATATTACATATAATATTTGTGCAGTATATGTATTATACACACACAATACAGTAATAATACAATACTATGAGGTATAGATAGAATAGGATATAGCATATGATAACATAAAAGCACAATAATATGGTAGTAATATGCTTTTGTTATATAGTGATGTAAGTAATATAACAAACTGTTAATTAAAATGTATTAGATAAATCACTACTTCTTATAATATTACTTCCATAGTAATAATAATACTGGTGATATATAATCGAGGACAAGGTATACATGTATCATTGTACAATGTGCAACAGTAAGTAATTACAAATACTGGACTACAGGTATTCTTGTCCACATACAATAGGCATTAGAGAGTCAAGAGTGCTGGAGGTGGGAGAGTTCCGTTCTGTTTACTCATTACGGAGAGTACTACTCCAAACAATTGTTTAATGCCTTCTGTGGTTCTTAAGGGAGCTTTCTAAAGATGACCATGTAACTGCGACTCTGTCATCATGGTTATCTGATAAATAACCTGTGTTATAAACTGGGGGCATGGAGTTTGACAGATGAGTGAATTTTCAGGCAGGGGAGGTCTAATGAGACCAATATTGAGCTGTATTTCCTTTCTTTTTTTTGTGCGTATTTCCAACTTGCTTCTTCTTTTTAATAGTAACTTATGTAAGCTCTCTAAACATGCTAGTAGAGAGAGTTCAGGTCTATTTTTTCACCGTGAAATTACTTCTTCAGCTACTTTTTGGATTGCTATCATTCAGCAACGCTACCATTACACAGCAACTCCATAGTCACATTGTTTACACCAAGGACATGCTGATGGCACTGAGGCCGCACAGAACAACAGAAAAAAAATGTCTTGTTGCGCCAGTGGATGTCAGAATAGGAATGCAAAAAAGATGACCTTCATTTCAAACAACACCGGCATCGAGGACGCCCTTTGAAGCTAAGCACAGACGTTTATGGTTGCAAGCCATTGAATGGAAAGACTGGACTAATGAAATCTCCCCTGTTTAACACACACAAAGGTAAAATCAATGATGTAGTTAATAATGATAAATTTGTAAGAGCAGCAACCACAAAGCTGGCTTTGCCAGTATGCTATTTCATTATGGTAAACACCATTGACTAACATTAGCAGTGTTATTGTGTAAGCAGAAGTAGCATGTAAACAAACCAAGTTGCTCACACACAGTTTAGCCAAAACATCACTCGGCAAGTGTTTAATGAATGAATGGGGCATACAGTTATATCTGTGATATGACATTTATTTCACACGATGACTGAGCACAAACTTAGCTACGCCTAGTGAACACATAATATCAATGGTGTTCCAATGTAATGCTTGAGGATATCTTAGAGGGGAGGCGTCCATGGATCCAGAAAGTCCAGAATTTGCCCCCACAAAACATCATCGCTGTTTACAAACCCAAAAAAGGTCTATACTGCCTATCCAAAGAGTACTCACAGTCCTTCTTAGTTTTTGCTTACATCTAATCCTCAGTTAACTGCGTGTGAAGTCATCCACTCTCTTGCTCACTCCATTCGACACTCTGTACCCAAGGGTTAGGTTTCTTTATGATCTATGATCTTTATGATTTATGATCCAGTGACTTCACTGGACAAGACTCTCCCCACTTTCACTCAATGTAAGCCTGTTGTAGTTGTACATACACCATTTTCCTGTGCAATGAGGGATTATTACCATTACTTCTAGCGCCCTCACTTTTGTTTTTACCTCTAAATAAAATGTTTCAGAGAGTAGCGGCTTCACACTAGCCGATATGTCAGGTTTGTTCCAGTCCTGCAGGAGCTAGTCAGAATACACATCCGGCTGTGCCTAATCTTCACCTGCTGTGAAACGGTGGACCCCCTGCTATTCCAGAGCAAGGCATCTTCCTTGGGAGAGAATCCCTTCAGATCAAACATGCTTGATAATATGCTTAATAAATATAGTACAGATCCTGTCACTCTGGACAATATCCTTGCAGTACTCAGCAGTACACAGCCACAGTTAGGCTAAGAGTATTACCTGTATTTTTTTTTTCTAAAGTCCACATCAAATACAGTTAAGTTTCAGTTTCTGTTTGGTTTTGCGTTTATGCTTATGCTTTCCCCCTTTTGCACTCTTTTCACACCAGGTTTTTGTTTGTGTTCTTCAGAGATCAGTAGCGAGACATCAGTGGGTGACATTTTCTGATGATAATTTTCCTGAATGTTGTAATGATTTCTTCATTACTACCTTGGTATGTTATTATTTATAAAGAACTTGAGTTCTGTGACTTTATGAACCAACCAACTCTCACGACAGTTTGTGAAATAGTCGCTAAATTTAATGTATTGATTTGTGTACATGGATAGGAATATATAATATTGACTTGTAGTGAATACAGCTTTATTACGTTTATGTTTAGACTCTCACAGCACTTAGTTAGGGGTAGTTAAAGATCCTGGTCTGGTTTTTTACGGAAAAAGTTCACAGTGGCTTCAGACACGTGTTTATTTAAATTGAACCAAAATCACAATCTCTCACTAACTTTGACCAAAGCACTTTTGTTACCTAAACCCACCCATAGACAGGACTCTGGATGTAAACCCTGGTTAGTCATGTGACAGTCATGTGCTTTGTATGCCTGCCATCCACCCCAACCACCTTCTGGTGCCTCCAATGCCGTTAATGAACGTAGCGCTTCATTCACTCAGAAGATAAATTTCCAACTGAAATCCACTGGTTTGAAACTCGAGTTGAGTGTCATGAAAAAAATGGAAAATTTGTGTTGATGTACATGAATCAATAGATTGAATTTTGTGACTAATTCACAAAGTGCTGTAAGAGTGGGCTGTATGAACAGTAGGTTTGTCAGGCTCTTAATCTTTTCTTTCGAGGGAAAGATGTATCCCGTCTTATCTTAGAGAAGCTTTGCGTTGAAGGACAGAATGTGGAAAATGCTAACGTGTTAGTACTGTATGTGTGAATGATAAAAGCAAGGGGGCAGGTAGCATGTTTGTTAGCTAAAAACACACTTGAACACAGATGTACCAGTGAATATGGAATGCTAGAGACAGGGCCATACTTGTGTTGCTGTATATTGTGGCTTTTTTCCTCCTATTGCGCAATACAATTTAACTCACATTTAAATTTAACACTCTGCGTCTATTATTTTTTTCTTTTATTTACAGACACCCTTAGACAAAAAATTCCATAACATTTACATCCATTTTAATTTGGTTAAACTGTTGTTTACACCCTGTTTCCTGCCCCATCCCATGGCATTTTAGCCATGTTCTCAGAACATAACCCAGTGCACCAAACCGCAGTTTAACGGAAACATGTATAAATGTAATCATCTTTTACATGGTACATCTTAGGGATTTTGTTTTTTTTATCAGGTTATATTTACAGTATCTCTCAGACATAATATAATCTGATTATACAGTAATATAGGCCGGTAGTCAAAATGGCATTCAGTATGCTCCATGTCTGCTTGAGTATGACATAAATTCAATGATTTATGTGAACATCTTTACGTATACGCATTTCCTGATCCAGTATTGGCCAGGATTTATCCAGTCAATTCTCCTCTTAAAATACAACTTGTCATTTCAAAGGAAAGACCCAAGCAAAAGTGTCTTCCTATCCTTTAAGGGCATAAATGTTTCCTTCCTAATGCACCATAAAAAGGAGGCTGCAGCAGCACATATAGGGTGTAACCTAATGATCAAGTTACTCTGGTTGCCCGCTGGCTTGGTAACGGTCTGGAACATTTTATTTCTTCACTTAAGTCACTGGGACTGTATATCAAATGTAAGCTGCGCAAATGAATAGCTGCATCATGAATGTTTTACAATGGCCTCCATAGAGAAAAAAGGAGATAGATAAAAGGTTATGATGCAAGAGTGGAATAAAAACAGGTAGACTGTATATTTTTTGTCCTTTTTAGAGACCCTAAAATTCTCTCCCATCTGCATTTATCATAAAACCTAAGCATCCATCTTGGATTGCTGATTTGGATCTATGACAGCTGCAGTGTGCGCGAGCCCCTTTATAACCGTGAGCATATGCATCTACTGTCAGTGTGTATGTCCCGTGTGTGTGTGTGTGTGTGTGTGTGTGTGTGTGTGTGTGTGTGTGTGTGTGCACGTTCACCCAAGTGTATGGGGAGCCATGTGCTGTATATCAAAGTACTGAAAATTGACATTTTCCAGACAGGCACATCTGTCGTTACAGTCCTAAAGATGACATCGTCCTCTCTCACAGACAGTCTTCTTTCATCTAATAGTTAAAGCCTCATTGAAAGCCATTTGCTACCCTGTCCTTAATTGTGGGTAATAATCCAATCACACTCTTGGAATCAGTGTGCCAAGCACCATTAAGATAAAATGGGGACATCAAGGAAGGAAGGAAGGCAGACTAATGACATTCACAAGAAAAGTGAGAGCTGGGTTTGTGCAGGAGGTCCGGAGTGGGACTTTTAAGCTAATATCATTTAGATTTAACAACTATCAAATAGACACTAAGTCTTATTACTGACATAGAGTGGACAACTTTCATTCTATGTCCTGAAAATAGTTTCATTACCTCTTTCAGATCCCCTGATTTCTGACGGTCAGTAGTTGGATATTGAACTGCGGAATCTACAGTGTGTTATGCCACCTACCACGTCTCACTAGAATTCTTCATGGTCAAACATTTTCCAAGGTTTCTTTTGCACATTTCACGTCTAAACCCAACACCTGCAGTGGCTTGTTGGTAAGACATCTCTTTGAGTAATCTGATGTCCTTATGCAGCTGCAGCAGCGTGTAAGGAGAGAGGAGTTGGCCTAGCATTGTTTGTTTTGGCTCAGTTCATTCAGTTGGCGGGACCAAATATGAGTGCATTACAAAGCTGCTTGGCACCTCAGTGTTTTTTTTGCTCCCTATGATTTCAGTTGATATATGCATCACTCTCTCCAAGGCAAACATAGCATTTTAATTAGGCTGGTGACAGTTGACTGTGTTGCTATAGAGAAGACTTTGATGTTTGCCTTAAAACATGTTTGGCTACTGTGTCAAAACTTGAGCTTTCTCAAACACCTCATAATATGCTTGACGACTATAGTGCAAATGTGCCTGGGAGAAATTGAAGGCTGATTCACCATATTTATGTTTTTAAAATTTTTCTGACGCCCACTTGGGATCCTGAACATTTTCCAGCTGAATTAGTATGGGCACTTTGCTTTACCCTAACAACACATGTATTCCAATTGTAGCCCAGTCTGAATACTAATTAGTCATCCATGGGTGAAGGCAACAAATTAATGGGGCTTTGGAAGAAGAATTGTTTGAATACATGTTTTTTTTTGTGTTTGGTTATCCAAGACTTGCTCAAAGGAGACCATGTCTACTGTTTGCTTGTCAATCTGTGGCGTGGACCACAGCTCATGTGAATTACTCATGAGGTGGATGATCAAGGAGAAAGTGACCCATTTCACTGTTCCAGTTCTGTGGCGCCCTCTCTCTTGGGAGACAGTCAGTCATTCAAAGAAAGAAAGATAAGGGACTGTAAGAAATTTATTTTGGTGGGAAGGATGCTGAACCATAAAATAGCGATGTCCCCTCAGCGTAATTCTTTTCTTTTCCATGACTAACAAAAGAAATGCAACTGAATACAGCATGAATAATTAAAAGAAGCAAGAATTTAACATGGTTTATCTCAGTCTTAATGGGACAGTCATTTTCGCAAGAGGGCACCTATGCACACATTGGAACTTAGACTAGGATTTGAAAGATTTATGAAAAAATTAAAAAAAATGGTAAATATTCAAGCCACTATATTTTTGAACAAAAAGCTGCTAATAAATAAATGTAAAAATATCAAGATTAATATTACAAAAATAAAATGTTGCAGCTTTTTCTTGCTTAAGTGAACTGGACAAAGAAATATTCATGACATATTGACATATGCTCATATCAGTACACTAAATATGAAGTTAGAGATAGCAGGTAATTACCTTCGCTTAGTATAAAGACTGGAAACAGGTGGAAAAAGTCAGCCTGCAATGCTAAGCTAATATAAATGTCTGCTGGCTCTATCTTCTGTTACAACCCCTCCCCTTTACAAACTCAGCGTTTACGACAAGGAGGAGAGACACAAGTCAGGTTAACGTGCCAAATCAGTTAATTATTCAGTTCCTTAGTTACAGTTCAGGCATTAGCTATCAGCTGTCCAAGCTAAAGAAAAAATTACAATACCGTCCCCTTTTTCTGACCACTCCCCTACTAATTTTCATACAGTCCCTAAAGAGAGAGTCACAGATGGTACTGAGGGATGGAGTGTACTAGGAAGGGTCAGGTGATGGTGAGCATCATTTTACATGGGTCAGTTGCCCTTTCCTTTACAGTGTAGTTTGCACAAGGCAGCAGAAATGCACTTGGCTAATAAATTTGAATGTCACACAAATAAAATATAAATAAGCAGCCATTCATATGAGACATGTATGTGCATACCAGTATGTTCCAACGGTGCTTGAAAGTCATTCTGACTTAGAGCAACTACACCACGTGAGGAAACACACTTTCAGAGAGCCCCCAAAACCAGGACCCATTATTTAATAATTCATGCCACTACATTATTCATCAGAGGTAGATTTTCTTGAATGGATTCTGTTGTCTTGTACTGTAACTACTGCTGTTCTTGGGTGATTTTATGCTGCCCGCCAAAGATTTTAAGAAGACAGTTCATGACCTAGGTGGGTGGATGGAGGGAACTTTTTTCTGAACTCTTTATCCAGGCAAAGATCCCCGGTGGTTCCCTTTTATAATCTTATAATCATTTCTTTATTGTTGCTTTCTTGTAGGACCATCTGAGATCTACTTGGTTGTGTCTCTGATTATGGTTACCCAGCTCATTCTCGCTTTTATTCCTTGTCCATTAAGGTAAATGTTTAATTCGTCCTTGCCACTGTGAGCACATCTGAGGGACTGTCTTTTTCGGCACTCTCAACTAACAATAGCCTATTTAGAGGGAAAGAACCAAGGTGCTGACTTGTACTGTCAGTCAGAGTCATCAGAGTGTCATCTAAAGTGCAAGCTGATTTTTTTGGAGTTTTGGCCCAACTTTTATCTTATTCATCCTCTGTCTAGGTCGCTGTATTTTAAGAAGACCTAATTCTACTATACTTTCATTATGTAAAGTTTGAAATAATCCAGAGTTGATATATGGTTTAATTCAATAAGTTATAGTTTCCCTAAAAAAACAAATGTCACACATCATCATCATCATTTCTTCATCAGAAGCCATCATCAAGTCTACCAAAGGAAAGTCAGATGAAGATACAAGATGGATGTACATCAGCTTCTCTCTGTTTGTCCTAGTAATGTGGTTTTAGTTGTGATGACTTGGTTTTTAATCAACATACACTCAGTGGTTATTATAATCGCGACTCACTGCAACATATTTTTTGCCCCTTACAACTGGAAGTGGCCTGACTTTTTGGAGTTGGCGTTTGGTGTTTTTTGAGACAGCCCACTCTCAGCTAGCTTTCTGGTGCAAGGTGCTGAGGACCTGAAGCACTAACCCTCTCGAGGTCCAGGGCATGGTCTCTTCAGTTCCCTTGCTGCTTCGACTAATATCTGGCCACAGTAGCTGAGGGAATTAAAAGCTGCTTAGCTGCTCCAGGCCCCTGGCTCGATGCTACGCAGCCCACTGGCAACCTATGACCTGTGGGTACCTGCAGTGGACTGCCTGGCTTTTCTGCTAGCCAGCCAAAGTTACTGGAGATTTGCAACCCTCTGCTGCTCCTGTCAAAGAAGCTGGAATACTTCTGACTACTGTCAAAGAATCCTTGCTCTTATCAAGAATCTGGTTAGGGAACAGTGGCCACATTGCTGTGGATTGTTTCTGAAGGTTGGAGAAAACTTTTTATTGTAATTTTCGCTTTGTGACTGAAGGCAACCACAGACTTTGCCAGTAATGATTATTATTTTTGCTGAGCATTATGTTTATGACACTTAGAGCCAGAGAAATGACTGATTGAGATATGATTTTTTTTAAATCTAGGAGTATTTGGCTGAACAAATTGTTATACACACTTTTGTCATTCTATTTTTGTTAATGATCTCAGGTAATGTGCAGCTCAATCCAGGTCCTGACAGGGCTGCAGCCACTTACAATACTCCTGGTGATTTTAAATGTCAGTGGGGCTTGGACTTAATGTACACGAATGTACAAATTTTGGTAGCTAAATTGGACTTTGTACGTATATGGGTTTTTACATTTCACTCTGACGTTATTGTTTCTGAATCTTGCTTAAGTAAAACTGTTTTGGACTCACTCTTAGATATTTTCAGTGATGGGTATAATGTTTACAGAACAGATCGACGTCAGAGGGGTGGGGGGAGTTGCAATTTAGATAAAAATTAAGTCCAGCTGAAAATTTGAGAACAAAACTGTGTATTACTGTGAAGCGAGACTTTTCAGTTCTTTGTTCAAGGGCTTTTGCATCACCTCGCTTCATTTAACTGGGACAGAATACCAGATGTGGAAATAAATAATAAATTCTTTTCTAGTGGTCAGAAAAGGATCAATACCTGGTATTTATCTGAGCTACCTGCCTTGCTTCATGTTATCTAGCCTGGGCCAAAGCCAGAAGGTCAGAATTGCTAGTTTTTAGGCAGCTAATTCAATCGATGCACAGTCACAAATGATTTTATTTGGAAATCCTCTTAAACACAATAGGCTGTTGTTTCTGAGGAATCATCATTAAATGGGTGCCCGGCATTGAGCAAAATTATTTTGTGAGACCTGTAGTCAATTAGAAAATTACCATATTACAGGGTCATTGACCACTTTACAGACTTAAGCATTAGTCTCTTCATCTAATATAAGTTAAATTAATGTCTGGAAAGTATCATTTTCTGAATATTGAAAAGGTAATATTAGAGCTATGTCTGATTTCCCTCATGTAAGCAAAGCAAGCAGAGTACGGTAGTATTTGGTTTGGTGTTAAATGGTGTGACACTTTGTCAACTTTTACAGATTTCCATTACGCAGTAACTGACCTGTACACAGATGAACAAAAGCAGAGACTGGATACTGTCTGGAGATGTGTTGTTTTAAAATTGTTCATCATACAAATGTAATAACATATAGTAAGCACAGTACAGATAACAGCCATTATATTTTTTGACATTTTTAAGCAATTCAAGCATTTTTAAGAGACACATATCCACAAATTACTCTGACGAAGGTGCTTTAATAACAATAAATAAAGTCTGTGCATAAAGTGTGTGTTGCAAATTATTACTGTTTGAGTACAGAGCTGGGTGCTAAAAGGTAGGACTAGCATCAGTGCTCAGAAGATTTATGAGTAAACACGAAAAATATCAAAACTGAGGAAACCCATTCTAAAGTAATTTGGATAGGCTTTCTCCAACCTGAAAGACGATAAGTATAATTATTTTCACAAATTCGCTGATAATAACAGTGTGTTTGATCCTGACTGAGCAGCTCTATGGATGCTGTTTGGCATCTTGTCCTTTGTTTATGTCCAGATCCAGCCAGTCTTTTTTCTGTGAGTTGTAAATTACCTGCTGCAACTTATAATACATGGCAATTTGGTCCTACATTATTCTAGGCCACAACAAGGTTAGTAACACTTCCTATGGTACCATTTACTAACCATTCTTCTCTAGTCTTAAACAAAGAGGTCCTATCACACTGAGAATGATATCCTGACTACTACACATTATTGTCTGATACTGTTATTATAGTTTTAAGAAACAATTTGACCCATAACATGTGAATGAATGAAAACGCAATACAGTCTTAAGACAACTGGATTTTAAAAAATGAGGACATATTTAGTTAATTGAATAGGATGTACAATATTCATTATGGCTAATGAAATACAAAATTTCAGTAGCCATGATAATGCCACTTATGCAGGCAAATTAGTTAGGACTTGTTAGTGGTAGCTGAATGAGAGCTGGAGAGGGACAGATGAGAGGGGTTGAGGGATGGGATGAAATCAAGGTCAGATACAGGTAATGCATGTAGACTACTTTGCCACATGGACAATGGTCTTCATCTTCAAATATTATTATTATCAATATTATTATGAGTCAAATCTTCCAGAAAGAGGAAAGTTAATTGCATGGATATCAAAAGTTTGTGCATTGGAAAATGGGACATTAAAGCTAAAATCTCTCACTTTCTGCATATTAACATTGATGATGGGTGTAGACTGAAGGTGTTGATGGCAGGGAACCCAGGGCTTGAGACTCAAGTACAATATGAACAGGTAGTGTAAGATGTCAGAGCATCCACACCTATTAGTTTTATGTGAGCCCCAATTTTTTAATGACGGGATATGTCACTTTCCGGTTTCCCAGTATCAGTGCTCTTAAACACCCCAGAAATGCAGCAATTTTATCACATTCACTCTCTGCCTTGGTACATACTGGCTTCTGTACTCTGAGTACTATATTTGGAATTTACCTCTGTGAAAACACATTTCTTCTGTCTGTATGGCACATTCGATTTGTTCCTGTAATTAAATTGAAGTAGCAGGAAAAGAAAACTGAGAAAAATGGGAGATTAAGGGATTAGTGTTAGGACATACTATATATTTACTATACAGTATATACTCTGGACCACAGGTTTTGAAACTTTGAGGAGACACATGGGAGAGATGAAGGGGAGGCATGGAGGAAGAATCTTGATGGAAAGATACTGTGTGAGGTGAATTTGAATCCAAAATCTTGCTTCTTCTTGGAGAAATAACTCCAATATTATCATGTTTTTCGATTTGGTGTGACTTACACTTCCTGAGGATATCAACATCTTTGATGTCCATTGTGAATAAACATCCATAAAGCCTCTTTGAAATCACACAAAAGAAAAAAGATGTTTATCGTAACTCCAATTTTCTTCAGTGTTAAAGTAATACATCAATAATCGTCTGTACATCCATGTTGCAAAGAGGAGCTTCTAATAGTTAATTTTGATGTACCTCTAATGGTGCCAGTTTGTAAAAATGTAAACAACTATTGGCTAAAAAACAGGATGAAGCCCACAGTGTAACACAAGACTCCGTGGCATTATACTTCCTGTTTACAGCCTCCAAATTAAGGAAAGTGTAGTTACAAAACTGATAGCATACTTTTCCCCAAAATAGAAGTTAGACAATGAATAAGAGTTACAAAATCCATAAATATTAACTTTTTTACATGTACCACTATCATATATTTGCCCAGTCGAAAACCAGCTCCAATAATCCACAAGCCTTCAACCAAAGACCACTGAAGACCAGCAGTCTGCTTACTCATTGATACTTGGGAGTTTAAAAAAATCAAATAACAATTAATAAGGTGATGGTAATTACTGATCCTGATATGTCTGCAAAATGGTGATATCGGCCGATATATCAGAACCAATTTGTCAGTCTAGCTCTAATAGGTCGGCAGAGGAGATTGGATGAAAACGAGTATTAAAAATGTTCTGTATCTGTATCTCTTGATACTTATTCGTTGCTAGTGCTTTTTAACCAGTCAAAGAACCAGTGCTTACTTGTATTTTCCTGGCCCCTCATAAGCACTATCAACAGATTATCAAGAATAAGGTAAGCCTATAAGTACTCACACAGTCCCATGAGTGTGAGCATTTCTGTGGAAACACAAACGAGTCTCTGTTCACTCAATTTGTTGACAGGCTGGAATGGAGGTGCATTTGATGAAGTGAAATAAGCTCCACCCGTGACCTGTCAGGAAGGGGGTCCGGTTAGACTGGGGCAAGACAGACAGGAGAACCCGTTTGATGTGTCCGCCATAGGGGCATGACGCCTGAAGGCCTGGGCCAAAACTGGAACTCTTGTTGTTTGTGTTTGTCAGTTTTTGATTCCCCACCCAAGGAGAAATGACCCTATGGGCAAGCTCAGGTTTCACAGTCAGAATTTAAACACTTCTGCCTGGGAGACTAGACGCCCTTGCTGCAGTAGTGCCAATTAGGATCAAATGTCAGTCCGTTGACATGTGAAGGATGGAATGTGCGAGTGGTTGGTCAAACAAGGACAGGGAGGTAGTGTTGGTGGTGACAAGCTTTGTCACAGACATGGAGGAAGGATTTAAAACACATGGCAGCTTTGCCACCACACGGAAACTTTCACTCCTGTCCATGCTGATTGGATAATGCAAATGCCTCAGGCTTTATCTATCTTTCTCTCCTTTTTTCTGTCTTGTATATTCTTTGGTTGTCTTTTGCTTCTTTCCTTCCTGGTTGATTTGTTGTTTGAGTTCATAGAGTAAAGTTATGACTCCTGCATGTTGTACTGCTGGAGTGCTATTTTGGGTAATGTCTCAGATTATCTTTGACACAAGTAATTAACTCCACGTTGAACCTGAACAAATATAGCTAAAGAAGGCTTCACCAGCTAAACTTTCTATGCTACCCAAACTGCATATAGTTGTATGCTCTATATTAATGAGAATTTTTAAGTTGCAGCTGGTAGAGATGGAGTTAATTATAACTAATTTTATATACTGTTGGGTTTTTTAAGCTACAATATAGCATTATGTCTTACTTGGTCATCCTATGTTTTGTATGAAAAATCCAAAATTAAGTAATAACTAAAGTACTTAGATAAATGTAATGGGGTAAAAAAAAAAGAAAGAAAGAAAGAAAGAAAAAGCGTAAAAATAGCAGAGATTTAAGATAAACAAGTAAGTTACAATTACCTCAACGTTGAACTTAACCACAGTACTTGGTTAAATGTACAATTCCACTACTGGAAAACAGCATTGCAGTATGTGATTAGCCAGGATTATCACCAAGCCCTTTGCCTTTTGCGCTTTGCAGTCAGTGTTTTTTTGTTTTTAGTAAACTTAGTGTTGGAGATGGGTTATATATCAGAGAGTATATGGAGTTCAAGTGATATAAAGGTACTTTTAATATTAATGGTACCCAACAAAAAATTTGAGAGTTTATGAAGAGTGCTAGATTGTCAATGCATTGTCCCTGCTTAAAATCACAATTAGAATTATCGGTAAATACCATTTGCAACTTTACTACAAGGCGTACTGTCTTTTGCCACCTGATTTTTGATTGATGTGCAAGTTAACTTCTTTTTAGGGTAATAGTGACTGTAAATCAAAATAGAAATTAGATTATTACATGGTGATAAATTATTTTTTAACCAAAACATGCAGAGGAGAAGGCAGTAGGTTTTTCAGCCCTAAACAGTGTCTGTGTCTCTTCCTGCTTGGCCCTGAACCAAGCCCCCACAAATGGCACTAGGATGTGAGGTGATTTTGGCATAGTGGCTGTAGGGGGTATTTCAACTTCTGTGTTTACCACATGTTGCACACTGGCCCAAAAAGCATTGTTCCCGCATATAATCATTTGAAAAGGAGCAGCTGTAAAACGGTGAATACATTTTTTAGAGCGTCACTAAGCCCCTGAAATTACTATTTTTATCATCAGAATTTGATTCATTCAGTTCATGTCATTGGAAAGTATAGAGAAGCTGTATGAATAAATTACTCTATCCCATTCATGTGCGGGGAGCCAACAGGATGTCAGCCGACTCAGATAGCGCAAGTCTAGGATGTGCATGTTCTTCGACTGAAGAAGGAATTTTCTGGGGCATGCTCTCTGAGCCAAAAAACAAGGAAGTGTGAGGAAGCCTGTGGAAGCCCGCGGAGGGTTTTTCAGCTTATGCGCTCAGCTAGCAACTTTCTGGGAAAGAATCAGCTACCGTCTTTGAACATGCCCCCCCCCAACTTGGACCCTGTGAAATCACTGCTTGGTCTGGTTACAGCTGCAACACAAAACTATTATAACAGTACCCAGCCACACACATCATTGCTGCTGAGAGTGGTCAGGGGTGAGACTGTTACTTAATGTTAGGTTATTGTGTAAGCTTATTTCTGTGAGCACATGTAACGATTGCCAGTGACCCACATAAGGATATCAATATTTTTATCAACAATTTGAAAAGTGAGAGGCATATGTTTCCCCCATCATAAGTGGAAATTCTGCCACAGTCACTGTGGATGCTGCAAACTTGCCATAAACACATCGTGTTAGCATCAAAACATTGTCAAAATTTAAACAGCAGCCATCTTGAGCATACCAGGAAACGACCCTTCAAGAATGCAGATTTGAATGGACACACCCATTCTGCGCATATTAATCTTGTGATTGGCCATTGGCGTAGTCAATATCGGCCTTCCCGGGCTTTGGCCAACCTTTGCTGCTGCCTGTGTGTGGATGTAGAGAGACTGAGGGAGTGGGCGGGGCTGGGTAGTGTCCTCTTGCGTACAAGCTCAGTCAGTCCTCTGCAGTCTTCTCTTGGCATGGATGACGTGCAAACAATGCTCCTTTTGCTCGGCTGTTGGGCTCACGCAGCAGCAGTAACAGCAAAAGGTAAGGTATAAACCACTCGTTTATTGTCTAATGTCAGCTAAGCAAACCCTAACTACTGTAATATCTGCTGGTGCAATCTGACATGTCGGAGAACGTCATCTCCAGCAACATTAAGGGCAATCCTCGATGTTATCAGTAACACCTGTAAGTCCTTCCTACTATGACAAGTTGAATTGTCTGCTGTGAAAAAAGTCTATGGAATGAAAAAGTAGTATCCATTGCATGGACTTTCCGCTAACCGTCCCAAAATGCAATCCATCACATTTTAAAGATGCAAAGATGTTTTGCAGATTTACAGATGTGCAACATGATACCTGTCTGTAACTGTGCAAATTAAAGATACGTGTCTGAATCACACTCTACTGCACACTGAAACTACTGTTTATTATATAGGCAGTAGTGAATGAGTGAACACAGCTTATATTTCTAAGCTTATAAGCTTTATGTATAAATAGCCTTATATAGTACTGCCATCAATAAACATGAAACAACATTCTTTCTAACATGAAATGGTAGCACCTTAAATTTTGGCCTTAAGTTTAGTTATGCTTCTTTACTGGCACTACTGCAGATGTGAAAGCAGACACTTGTGTTTGGCCATAAATGTGTCTTCACCACCCACACACTGTATTGTTCCCATAAATTTAGCGATACAATAGACAGACAACAGGGGTTTTATCTCTGGTTTCAAGCAGCTGCCTGGTGGTTAGGAGTCAGGTTAGGGACTGCTTTCTCTTGCATCCAGAGCAGCGGACAGCATTTTCCTCCTCAGCTGGGGAGTGCACCACAAGGCTGTCATATCTGATATGTATTGTAAAGGGCCTGTTTAAATAACTTAATCTAAATATTAAAGGTCTTTGCCTCTCAGTTTTACCGTTTTTTGACCTTGATTAACTCCTGGGACAAATTAAGGTGAAACAATGTTAAACTCTTGATTTAAATGTCACTGTAAAGTTAGTTCAGAGAAATTTGACTAGACTTAAAGTGGAATAAAAAGTTTTTAAGTTATGCCTTTTGTCCATACACAAGGATCTAGTGGGCCAATGAATGCAGTACTTACAGAGTAAGATAATAAATCAGTTCTGAAATTTACCTCAGTACTGTATGGATGATTCTGAAATGGTAATAGCTAGACTCTCAAAACTTTCATCTGCTGATTTTGAAAGAAATGTCAAAAGGTCTACATGCTATTTACAGACTAATATGACAAAGTCAAACATCCAGCATACAACCAGTGATTGCTCAACCAAGATAAGCTTAACCCTTCCGTACTCTTAACATTCTGTACTGTACACTCCCAAGGTCAAAAATGACCTGGCTTCTATAAACATCAAAATAATGCATCTTAATTGAATTTTAAACCCCAGATATATTTTGCATGAAGATACAACCTGTCGTTCATCACAAACTTTGTGTACTGTCTTGAACTTTTTTGGCAACATAGCATTACATTCTTACATACCGTACAATGAAGAATTCAACTAAAAAATACTACTCTTCTCCCATTTTTGAACCAGTACCCCCATCCACAAGATGTATAAACAAAATCAATAGATAAGAATAATAAAAATAGATAATATATAAGATAATAGATACAAAACAACACGTGATCCTGTCTTCAGGATCACTGATCTCAGCTGTTCATAAGAGGTAGGAAATTGTCGCGTGTGACATTGTGCCTCCTCAGTCCATCAGCTCAAGCACATCCTGCATCCCCTGGCTCTTCTCTGGGCCTCCACGGCTCGGCTTCCTTGTGTAGACTTGCATCTTTCAAGCATAGCTGGATTTTTTCATCACAGGCCGCCCATATCTTGATGACGTACTTTGCTAGCTTGCTGGGCATATACTGCTGGAAAGGACAGCAACCTTTGGACAAAAGAGATTACTATCAATATTTACTATCAGTTTCACAGAAAACAACAATCTCATAAATCAATGATATTACAGAATTACACAATAAAATTAAGACAGAAAATCCCTTGCATTACAGATATGAAAAGAAAAATTTACCTCCGGATGGAACTAGCTGCTCATCCACTTTCACCTCAGGCTGAGGGTTATAGAGTTATGGCAGATGCTCCACCCACTTCTTCCAGACCTCTCTTATAGCCACCAGTTTGTCTCTCACACTTCTTGCAGGGTTTGAGTCATGGTGATAAAATCGTAAAATCTTTGAGAAAGTGTAAAAGACTTTCAGTGGCATCTATCCACGTTCTGCATCTCAGAGACGAGATGTAACTTCACCTCGGGACCTAAACTCACCCGCTAAGATTAGAAGCCCTGTATAGTCTCATCCATCATTTACCAGTTGTCTCCATATTTATGGAAACCCTCCAACTTTGTCATCTCCATGATGATTTCTTCGATGACTGGTGGGTGAACATGTAGAATGTTGAGGCAATGTCCTAGGCATTGGCAAATGCTTGTCTTGTGGGCCCTGGGGTCATCCTAACGACATTTTGTGCTGCCATCCTGCCATGGTTGTCATATGTGGACAATTACCATGTTATTTCCCTGTCCTTTGACAAAAATGTCTCTTTCAGCTTGGGGGATTTCTTCTTCGTCTGAAGATGATGCATCATGTTATGGGTTGTATTCCTCCCCATCCTCTTCTTCAGATACCTGCTCCTCTAAATCATTGTTCTCTTTTTCCTCCTGGACATCTGAAAAAATCCGATCTACGACCTATAGGGCACTGAGGTGTGCATTCAGGGCTTCAGCAAAGAGAGAAATTGGGGTACTGTCATCTGCAGCACCTTTATAGCCTCTGAATGCATTCCCCATTAGTAAACAGTGCTTTCAAGAAATTTTTATTTTGTCTGAAATTGTTTTTATTTTGTCTGAGAACTAGAGTAGTGTGTGGGGTCATGGAAGGGAGATGCTGCACATGCACATGAAAGTTTTAGTTTAGTCTGAGCGGCAAACATAATCTCAATTTCTCATTGTTCCCCTTGTGTGTGTGTGTGTGTGTGTGTGTGTGCGTGTGTAAATTATTTTATAAATGCCGGGTCAAAAATGACCTTAGACAATCTTTGTAAGATGGTGGTGTACAGCTTTCACAGAAATATGAGCAAAGGCGATTTTTGACTTCTTCTGGTCTCACTCTAGAAAATATCATCAAAGTTGAAAAAAAGGTCATTTAAGGTTTTTTTTCTCCTGTTAAACATAGTGGTGGTTCATTTTTGACCATTAAGACAACACAAGGGTTAAAAGTTACAAGGTTTTCAAAGCCATGCATTTCCATTTGTTACACATGAGTACTCAAGGTTCATCAAAGAAAATGCAGTGCGCGAGCACACACCCTGACTTCGCCCCCAGATGGTTTGGGCTTAGCCACAGACCTTGTCAGCTCCTACAAACGCCCCTGTGATTTGTCCATTGTTAATGGTGGTGTTTCATTATGCGGAATACAACCTGCTGATGCTCTGGCTGGCCTCTCCTCCTTTGTCCCGGCATGTTTTTTCCTCTGTGCTCAAACTGTCGGCTGTATCATTTAATGAGATCAGACTTTATTAAAGAGAGCCCCTCAGAACCTTCCCCAGGTCTTTTAGCACAAACGCTTCAATTAGCCACAGCAAATGGCATATATGAGTTTTTAGGTACAGAAAGATAAGAGAATAAGAAAATAAGGGAGGAGGAGATCCTAATGAAGCTAGAGTGCTCTGAAAAATATGTGTTGAATAAATCTTTATTTGCACGTGTGAAACTGTCAACACCGTGAATGTACAGTAAGTGTGCATACTAGAATACATAAGGGTGTCTATGTACTGTATGTGTGTGTGAGTGTGTAGTGCTGCGTTGACTGTGTGTGTATATACATTAACATTAAAACTCATTAATAAAGTCAGTTGTCCAGGGGAGGCTTTTCTCGCTTTTGGCATATAAAGAAATGTTCTGTGCCTGAAAGGTTGTCATGGCAACAACATGAGGAAAATGTCTGCTATGTCACTATGGTGATGGATTCCATGAAGTCTCTGCCATGTTAACAGACACATCTGTGCAAAATAAATACTGTATAAAGGTCATGCACACAAATATACAGTATTTATCATTTCTAATCAGAAATAGTAAAATGTACAATAGGAGTATTTTTACTTTTCTATTTTTTACCTCAGAATCATGAAGCAGCATTTGTAAAGCCAGGCCTTGAAGGAAAATCAGCCTCAGTGCAGTCTGAATGCTGTGGTTTTAAGTACAGGATGACAAACACAGCCTCAAGGTGCTGCATTTTGAGTCAGATCAACAACCAAGCACGGTAGCTTGGAGATGAGTCAGAGAGAATCCAAATAACCTGTGTTGCTCATTTGAAAGAGGAGAGACAGCAGTGTTGATTTTGGCCTAGGGGACACTGTCCAAACACTGTTCAAACAGGGTTGTCCATTTGTAGTCTTGCTGTTTGGACAAAACTGTGGTCTGTTTTTAATCCTCTTAATCTTTTCAGAGCTGTGGCTTTCTAAAATGACTTGGCAGATTTTCCCTATTACAGTAGGGCCCCCTTCAACATGACATCACCAGTGTTACTTAAAGGGAAATACTGCAGAAATACAGCGCATGAGAGAGAGTTTTACAGTACTATGCTTACAATCCCTGATTATACATCCTTACTAATGATGATGATCAGTTTGAATACATAATAGATAATATAATAATGAATATCAAGTTTTTACTTTTTGTTTTTCTTGCAACAAGTGCCAAAAGTCATTCAGATTAGGCTGGGATGTATGGTTGTGGATACAAAGCAATTATTAAACCATTTTGTAGGGCAAACAAATGAAATATGTTGTCAGAGAATGCTTTGCTGACACCTTCAATATGTACATTTTACCTTGACAGTCAACATTTTGCAGACACAGGTAGGGCTTTCGTTATCAGTTAAGCTACCAATTATTTTCTTGATTAATTGTCTGATCTGTAAAATGTCAAAAAAGTCACAATTTCTCAGAGCCGAAGTGGTTTGTTTTGTAGTCACTCACAATACTATAATACAGTGAAACGCAGGAAATCTCATTGGAAAACATTACATTACATTAAGCAAATGACTTCAAATGATTGACTGATTATTCACATAGGTACCAAATATTTTTCTGTCAGTCCATTAATCATTTCATCATTTAAGCTGTAGATCTGTGTAACATTAACATTTGTTAAAAGAATAAAACAAATCCTGTATAAGCATGTAATGTAATGTTTTAGGTGATAGGGTTGTCACAGGGCATATTTTAATATAAGTATCAGAAAATAGTTTTACAAATAATATTTACTAAGGATTTCCATCTTTTCTCTACTTGCTGAATATTGCATTTGTCCATATTAAAAGCCTGGACTGAAATACAAACAAACTGGCTCAGCTAAAAAATGTGTTTGGGCTCATGTAATCAATATGTATTTTAAGGAGCTCATGATTATTAATACCAACTGACCAGTGCTGCAAAGGGAAGCCCACATCCTGGAATCCTGAATTTTGCAACATGACCATTACTACACTACAATACATTAGTATTGATGCAAAGGCTTCCTCAGACTATCCTTCAACTTGACCCTGAAATTTAATGTTTGGGAAAGCAGGTGAAAAACCTGCAGCAGTGTTTTATTTGACACACAGAGGGAAAGAGACTATAGCCAGGGAGATACAGAGAGACGGAGTGATTAGGCAACGTTCATCAATCTTCAGTAGTAGTTCAATAGAAAATGGAAAAACTTAAGTGACATCAGTACAGAATATTGAAGCACAGGCATGTAAGGCCACTTCATAGGACCTGTCCACTCAGCACTACAGCACAAGTCAACTTACTTTTCACACTATCATATCTGTTTCCCTGTGCATCCTCAAGCTTGAAATGATCTTTTTCCTGACTGTCAATGGCTGTAGCAGGTCAACTCTGGAGAGGCATGATTGTTTGATTTCTTTCTTTCTTTTTTAAATCTGTCTGAAGTTCCTATTTTTTTTAAATTGGAGTAGGCATACGAAATATCTCTCAAAATTTCAGCATAATGGCAATGGGTTTTTCGGCTTTCTTTATTGTATGTATCTGCCAAGACAGCCTAGATTGCCTCTCTGCGGTTTCGCTTTCCTTGTGAAATCTCAACTTGAGGGGGCGTGTGCCCCTTATAAATCCCTTTTTGTCTGTTTTTTCTTATTATCTAACTAACTAACTAGTATCTGGGGTACTTGTTTCTTTTGTTTGGAGTCATATGTATTATCGTCTGCAGTTGTACACAGTGTACCCAGGGAGTGTTGGGTATGAATGGACAACATGAAAACAGTATAACTTTTTAAACTAGACAACACTTAGCACTTTAGCACCTCTAGTTTTTCGGTCGGTTTTAACTAGTAGAAACCACATCTAATTAATGTTGGACCATAATTTTTCAGTCCTGAAATGGCATAATAAAACAAAAGACATGAAACAGACTTAAAAAACTGTGGACGGGTTAGAACAGACAGATTTTAAGACAGGACCACAAAACACTTGATGACATGAAACACTGTACTTACAGTGAACGTCTGGGACGCTGCAAGTTTATCGAGTTCATCAAATGCAAGATAAGCTGTAGTAAGTGTGTATGTATGTATATATGTTTTTTTGCAAATCAACGCGTGTAAGGGGGAAGATTAATAGGTTAGGACAAAAGAAAGAGAGACAAAGAATGAAAGAGAACAAAAACATTGGTTCTAATAAAATAAAAAATAGAAAAGGAACACTCTAAGACCAATGTGTCATAGACTTTAGTTTTGTTAGGGGCTTACTGTTCAAAAAACAGAAACACCCTCAACCACACATAAATTGGGTTTTTGACCCCTTCAAAACACTTATCAAGGTCCACTATTGTATTCCCCTCAGTTTTATTGACACAGACAACCTTAATTCACACAAATTAAATCATTATAGTGTTTAGGTCCTCCACTACCCGGATCAGTGTTAGTGTTTTTATCTTCATGATGTGGTAAAACTGTTCTTACCACGTGGTATTTGTACGTCATTGCGTACAAATAGCACATCCCTCTCAGGACTTTTAGTGCCGTTAGGGTTAGGGGTTAGTAAGTAGAGAAATGACGTGGCGTGAAATGACACGTGAAAAGCAAAAGATGACTTAAGGAAATTGGGTGAGACCAGACTTGTGTGAAAATGTGGATGCGTGATGCACAGTTTACACCAATTTTGCATATTCCTTCCTGATGCCCAGGCACCCGATCACAGCCTGCACCTATAGGCATACTTTATGAATAATTTACAGCGTGTGTGAAAGAAGGTCACCCATTTTTCTAAACTTTGTGTAGATTAAACCGCGTTAGCAAAAAACATATGAGGGTCATATCAGTGAAGAAAACCACCTATCCTCTTCCCTCTAACTGTCCATTTTGTCTGAAAGCCAGATGGCATACTACACTTCTCTAGCAGTGAACCGCCTATGTCCTCATGTGGAGAGCTCCTGGCCAGGGGCTCAGCACTCAAAGCACATTTCAAACCTCACTAAGTCCAATTTATGCTTGAGCGTGATCAGAAGGAGAGCGTTTCTACTATTGCACATGAGGAGTCCATCCTTGCATTTCTCCGACTGCTCCCTATCAAATATTAATATTTCTGTGAGTGCAGAGTAAATGTGGATTATAAAAAGAAAGGGCAACAGGACTTAGGAAATGTGCTTGAGAGGCGAGCTCAGAGAAATGCACACACTAATCGAAAGACCTCCAGGTCAGCGCAAATATCTCGGAGAAAATGAGGATTTCATTTTGGGTGTTTTTTTATGAAGCCCCACTCACAAAAACTATAAAAACATCTATCTTAAAGTGTCAAAGGAAAAGCACTGATGTTCACGTCTACTGTCTGAGGGGAAAGGCGGTTGTGAGTCAAAGATAAGCACTCAACCTGAACTTCAGTTATTCTTCTTTTTGTCTTTATTGGTTTCTTGTTGTTATTACTATTTTATGTTCTTTCATGGGATGTCCAGGGTTGCAAGTGGTCAGTGAACACAGCTAAAAAATAAATATTTGGATAGAAAAGTGACATTCATAAAACTTTAAGTATCCCATTTCGAGATTGCAATGGAACACAAATGAGAAAATGCAGGGCCATCAGTCTCTGGTCACTGGAAAATAACAAAAAAACCCCCCCCCAAAAAAAACAACTCAGCCTGAAATTTTGGGAGATGAGGGTGAGAAGACAGTGTCAGCGAAGCACACTAAAAAATCCTGAAGTGATGTCAACAGTCAGACAAACAACAGACGTTTATCCTGCTCAGCCGTATATACAGTATGTAATAAATAAACACGTGCAGAAGAGAAATCTGTTAAATCGTCAACAACAACTGTAAAAAAACAGACAAAAAAAACCCCCAAACATGTTAATCAGATCCAAATTTCTCTTACCTTTGTGTAAGCCTTTGAATCACAATTACAACCAACCCCGTGGGCCACGGTGTTAGTTTGCTTCACATCCACTTTGTGCATGAGGAGATAAGCCCGGCCTGTGCTTTTAAAAAACACAGCTCGAGCTGTTTGCATGTGGCTATCTGTGAGGCCCGTGTGCGGGAAAGCTTTGACTTTGTAAGCCATATTCAAACACAGAGGGGATTACATCTCTTCTTCCAGCGCCAGAGAAGCGTCCCGCTGAGCCCACGGGCTTATTTAACACAGGTTCGACACCACAGACACATCTGTAGACAGCAGAATGGACAGAGATAAGGGGCAGAATATACTGAGCTGATCAGATATGGAAATGGTGGGGACGTGTCGAAATGGTGATGAGATGAAGCGGGGCTGTGATTGACAGGATGGTGGGAAGACGAGGAAGAAAACGAGACAGAGGCAGATAAAGAGAGAGTGAAGAGGTGGTATAAAGAAGCACTGGTGTTATGTAGTAAAAATGTTTTCATCTTCATTAACTCTGTATATATAAACACATCAGCCATTTTCTCCTGGCAGGCAGTAGTTATCAGCTTGATACCCAATTTCCATTAAAGAATATTAAAGGAGGATATTCTCAGTTATTCACTCAATGAAAAGCAAACATTGAATTTTTGGAAGGATGGAGAATCATTCTGCACTTTTGTTATAAGACTCATGATATACTGTATATTTTGTGCATTTTTTATTCAATATCTTGCTCTGCAGGTTTGCAATTCTGCAGTTGTAGTTTTAATCTTAATTCTGCTGTTATTTTTTTAGTCTGCTGTAACATGACAATTTCCCTCATAGGATCAATAAAGTCTGTCGATCTATCTATCTATCGATTTTGATTCGCATCACACACTGTTGCCCATAGTGCCATGACAAGCAAATCACTCGTGGCCCATAGAAAATGAATGGGAACGATGCTTATCGACACAACAATTTCAGTACGTTGCCACTGCTGCTGGGCCAAACGAAGCCAAAATTAGCTGAAGAGAAGATAATGGTACTCTAGCTCAATTGAACAGCCACTTTTAACAGCAGCCTCACTTAAAGTTATAGCAACCGAAAACAGCTTTCACTACAAATGTGAGGTTAAGCAGTATCCTGCACAAGTGGGAGTGTGTCTGTTAGTTTCCCAGGTGGACACCTTTCCCTTTCTCAAATACAAAATTCCTTTGATCTACTAGAATCACAATGGTGCCATATTAGTGATTCAAAACAAGGGTTTTGGTTACATTTTTGACTGGCAGAAAAGTGCTGCAACCACTGCATTCAAATAAACATAGTGACATGGTATACAAAAAAAACACGCAAACCATCTCACAGTCGCAATACATAAAAATATGGGGTGGCTATGCCTTCCAAGCCCATACCATTAAAACACAGTTAAAACACCTAAATTCACATAACAAACAGTTTAAAATGTGTAGTTAATTTGCCCCATTGTTGAAACCTTCCCCCCAGGGTCTAAGCTTGGGAGGCTGCTCACTCCCCAGGGAAATGACTTTGGATTGTGAAAAGTGGACTCGGTCAGGCCTCAGTCTTGTGCCAAACATCAGGGAGCAACAGGGAGCAGTTGTAGGCACTGTGGTGGCCCTCAGTGTCTACAGGAGGCAGCAGGCCTCCGCTCGCAACGCTGGAACAACTAACCACCTATTATTGCTGCCATCAACAGCAGCAAACGACACCCTCCCTCCCAGAAGAGTGCCGAGCCGCAGCAACAAGATGCTCCAACTGTAAATACAGTGCCTGCTCTGTCTATTGTCTCTGTGACCCAGATTCCTTTGAGGCACTTGCACTTAGTCACACTTGTATTTAATTCAGTAAGTCAATTTGTATACCAGGTACCATAGAGATAATTATCTCAATTTAATCATTCTACAAAAATAACCAGTCTGTTAGACACTATAGCTTAGACACTGTGTGGTCTAGAACATCACATTCTCAATTGGTAAACAAATCTCACAAAGCTTTTAGCAAAACTTTTAGTATCTAAATGTATTTTTGAGGAAATAAGTTGGATTGGCAGGTTAAACTAAACACTTAAAAATAATTTTTGTATATCAGGATACTTGCCATGTATTACAACATGTTTTGGATCTGGCTAGTTGCCGTTTTGTTTTTAGGCAGACCAAAGGCGCGGCTCTGGGGATGGCTATGTTAATGTTGGATTACCAGGAAATTTGGAACAGACAATAAAACAGCCATGAACACAGGATGAACTATCATAATTTTAGGTGCAATTTGACCAGCACCTTGGTCTATGACCAAATAAATGCCATCAGCCCCCGCTGTACTTTGGTTTTGGTGCTAACTTACAAATGTTAGCATGCTAACACACTGAACTACAGTGAACATGGTAAACATTACTTGCTATTAACTTTGCCATTTAGAGCATGTTAGCACAACCACTACAATGCCAACTGTATAATTTTTTTTTACAGCGAGTATTACAGAGTCACAGAGTTGCTAGCATGGCCTTAGACTCTTGCTTGTTTGTACCTGTACGGATGAAAAAAAAATTAATATATGAATAAAAATCCAATGAGAAAATTGCAGTTAATGGCATATATACAAGCCAATCGGACAATTTATTTAGCTTTTCTTGTCTACCGATGAAAGTGGCAATCTTGAAGATTTTAATTTAAATGAATGTTGATTCAGCCAATGGCCCACTGATGAAAGTATTGCAATATTTATACATTTGCAGTGTTATGAATCAAGTGTCTGTGAAGACCTTCCCAGCAAAAATGTTGTATTAAGTTAGTGCTAATGGAAACCGAACATTTCTTACTGCTGCAGCTCCACAGTAAACTGGCAAAACGGGTGTTCACTTTTATTAAGAAGTAGTCACAGGAAATGCAATGTGTTTGTCGGTGGGATTAGCTTTTGCTCATAAAAAATGTGTCTACAAAACAAGTCAATGGTAATTTTAGGCATTTTTAGACAGCGGGTCAGTTTGAAATATTCAAGGGAGTGATAGAACAAGAAGGAGCAGCCACAGTGAGCTGGTAGATGAAGAGCTGCAGGCAACAGGCTGCACACCTCCAACCTCTCAGCCAGGTAACCAACTCCTTTCACTGTGCCCTGCTGGTCACAGACTCATGCCGTGTCCGGTATAAAATCAGATCACAGAATGATGGAAAAAAGGCCAATTATTGCCTGACTTCTTTATTAAAACGACCAGTTTGTTTTGCTTCCTCCAAGAAATCTGAGACCTGTAGTATTAAACCACAAGTGCCGCAAAATCAATGACGACTGAAATCTTTGAGACTCTCACTTTAACTCTAAGCTTTTAATGCAGTACAACTATTGAACTGACTCATAAACATTTCTATTTCAGCTGACTTTCAAGGCAGCAATTTACGGTGCCTTCATATTTTCAAAGAGGGAGATATAGCAGCCGAGAGCGTATATCTGTGTGTACATTAATGAATAAGCATTTAACAGCAAGAAGGAGACAAACTGAGGGAAGAAAAAAATCCCATTCAGTGAGCAGGGGCACCCAGAGGCATGAATCATTCCAAATGACAAGGAGACAAAGGTCTGAAACATGTAATAACTCAACTCTTTCCGGTTTGAATTTTATGCCTGTGTGCGTTTGTGTCTATGTGTGTGAGATGTTAAATTCTCCACTTAGATGAAGGGCACCTCTGTGGAAAGAGGGATGGGTAGATTTGGCCCCTGTGGGATGGAGGGATATTTGTCAGCGATGACGTCCTGGTCAAAATAATTCCAAGCCGATAGCGCTGGAGGAGATGTGAAGGAGAGAGAGAGAGGCGGGGCAAGAAAGTGGATGCAAGACAAAGGCAAAAAGAGAGAGTGAGAGACACAAAGGCAAGCCAGGAGGAGAGAAATCGAGACGGTGAAAAAAAAAAGGACTTGGATTGGGATTCTTACCTCAGCTTGCTACTCACCATGAGGCTGTGCCGCTCCAAAGGTGTCCTGTTGTATTAAATGCAATATGGCATCAGAAAGAATAGTCTATGCTTTGCAATTGAGTGTTGCATGTGTGTGCGTGTGTGAGTGTGTTCCACTCCTGCAAATGTGCATTAGGTTCAAACAGAATTCCCTTTTGGGCAAATGTATGTCTCCTTATCTCTATATGGATTTGTACACAAGTGCATGCGCTTGAGGGCATCCTAGCACATGTCAGCACAAACTGTAGTATGTTAACACACACACACACACACACACACGCATGCACACAACCCTTGACACTGACGGAAGAAATATCTCCCAAGACCTGCATCGGTCAGGAAAGGCTCAGAATTCCTGATGCAGTCACTGATACAACACACTGTGACCTTGAGAGCAGAGAGCAACACTTGTGCCGACGGCTCAGATTTTCAGGCCTGATTTAAGAGTCTGTGCATGTATTTGCACGTGTGTGTGTGTGTGTGTGTGTGTGTGTGTGTGTGTGTGTGTGTGTGTGTCTGTGTGTCTGTATCTGTGTGTTTGTGTCTCTGTCATGGGCTACTTTTGGGGACAAATTCAGACTAAAGACCAGTTAATTAGGGGGCGCCTTGTCCAACTAGGGACAAAAGCCATGAATCCAATTGGTTAAAAGCTTATTTTGGGGTGAGTGCTTAAGAGTTGGTTAAGGTTAAGGTTAGACAAGTAGTGGTTATGGTTACGGTTAGGGTAAGTCTGTGGGAAATGGATGTAAGTCTATGTAATGTCCCCAAATGTGTATGTTTCATATATGTGTGTGTTATGTGTGGCACATAAGGAGGGCAAGGTATTTTATTTACACCTCTGAGCATGGCATTCAGAGTTCAATGGTATAAATAAAGAAAGGATTCAAGGAAGAAAACAGATTTGTCCATTTACATTTAAAATCTACATTTTTTTTTTCATTTTTATAATAACAGTCCTTCTATGTATTTTGTGCAGTGATCACAGGCTAAGCAAAGTAACCAAGACACTGTTCTCCCTAGCTACTTCCTCCAGCTCCTCCAGGGAGATTCTGAGGTGATCCAGGGTCATATGGGATATATAATCCCTCCAGCATGTTCTGGATCTACCCGGGGTTTCCTCCCAGTTGGACGTACCTGAAATACCTCTAAAGGAAGGCAACCGAGGGGCATCCTAATCAGATGTCCAAACCATCTCAACAGGCTCCTCTAAATGCAAATGAGAAGGGGATCTACTCTGAGATGACGCGCAGCTCCCCCCCTCATGTTGTCTCCCGAGGTGAGCTCTGAGACCCTGCAGAAGAAACTAATTTCAGCTGCTCGTATCTGCTGGGTCATTCTTTCAGTCACTGCTACAGTGGGTTAAAACATCTGCTAAGAAATTTTAATAGACACACTGACATGCCGACTCATACGTGTGCAGACACTCAAAGCGTGAGCACATGCTATGCATTCACACACAAACACACTATGATGTCTCAGCCTCTTCTCTGCTAGTAGAGAAACACACCAACAGTGGCACTTCTGCTGTCTCAATTGATTTAAGCCCCATAACCGCAAAAGCAATTCTAAACTGGGGCTTGCCAAAAGTGGAGTGAAGTCCCAATTTATTTTGTGGTAAATGATATGTGTCCAGCAATTACTGTTTGTGATAAATGTTTTGCTGTTCAGCCAAAGGCCTCCTCAGCTCGGGTTGCATTTGATAATTTCATTCTGTCTGTCAGCAGAGCATCATCTTTTTCCCTGACACACTCAAGAATAGGCTTCATAAAGATTCTCTATTTTTGGCTACAAACTGAATGTTTCTTTCCTGTACAGGCGCTTACTTACATTTTATCTGCCTGTAGATAGCAAACATGTCTTACGAAGGGCTAATCACGGCTACAGATGTAGGAGGCATACTGTATGTCAGGTCTTTACATATTTTATGGACAATATCATACTCTGTCCAGGCCATGTTTCTGTATGTTAATAGACGGCAAGATTGAATTTTTCACAACCTCAAATGGTGAAAACATCAATATCTATCCCAGAAAAACAAATAGACACCACTCGTGCAAAAGAACAAAAAGGTCAAGAGGTACATCTGTTTAACATTTTCACCTTCTCCGATATCAGTCACTGTCAGGGGATTCAAACAATGATACCACTGTCAAAGAGGGAGTCAGGCAGGATGAAATACAGACAGGCTGTCTGACAGAGAGAGGACAAAAAGAAAAAGGCTGAGTGAGAGCGGAAGAAAGAGAAACGCAGCTAAAGTATAAACTGGTTACATCAGTCTTAGACTTGACACTGAGCATCCCTTGAGGCTATTTATCTGCTGCTGTTTACACGGGGAATTAGGTTGTACAGAAGCACTTCTGACACGTTTTTCCCTCTCTCTTAGAGTGACCCATTGTGATTCCAGTAAAGCCTAGATTTCATGTGTGCATGAAATCTACAAAAAAACAAAGACACATGCTGCTTAGAGAGGAAGTTCCAGGACCTAGATAATAATAAATGCTTTCCCACAATTACCCAGAGAGGCAGGGTTGTTGACAAATTGTCCTAGGAGAAATCAGATTTAGAGAACTGGCAGAAATATTGTCAGCTACTGATAAAATTAAAGGCCCAGAGAACAAATATTTCTTGATGACTTTGTTAATATGAGTGATGGGATGCTACATGCAAACAGTATTTTCTACCAAAGTTGGAGGAGTTTTGGTTATTTCACAAGAGTAAAGCTGCAATGAGTAGTCGAGAAAATTAATCAGCAACAATATGGACAATTGATAAATAGTTTTTTAAAGGCAAAAATGCAGAAATGCTCTGGTAGAGGCTTTTAGAATGTGAATATTCCATAATTGTAAAGTGAATTTTTTTAGGGTTTTGGATTTTAAAGGGTTTTTGTTGGTCAGACAAAACAAGACATTTGAAGATGTGACCTTGGGCTTTCGGAAAATCTGATTTTTTTCAGTTAATCGAGAAAATAATTGATTTATTAATTGATAATGAAATAATCCTTAGTTGCAGGCCTACAAGAGCGAAATGTCTTTTTAATTTGTACTGTGCTTTTCCCAGCGCTTTGAAGTGGGCGTGGCTCAATTGGACAAAGGTGATAAGGTCATATAGTTCCATCCACCAACTGGACACACTTAGTAGAGCCGAGGTGGGAAAATCGAATTTCTGTGACTGATGGCACGCCATGAAAAACGTATATGTTTCCTATGAGTTTATTCATTTCAGTTATAAAGAGCTTAAAGAGAAATTGTTAATTATGAGCATTATTAATTGAGAGGACAACTGGTCCTCAGATGCTATTAATAATGATTAACAGGCATAAGCAGGATAAAAATATGGTGTTTTGTATCGTAATATATGGTGGCGGAATGTATGAGTGGTTCAGAGTAAGTGAGTAAAAGAGGGAGTTTCAACAATGTAATTGACCTATTATTATTATATTTGACAAATTTATTTTGACAAAAATAAAATAATATGCAGCCAGGTAGTTCAGTGGTGGCATGAGCGTAATGTTAAGTGAGAGATGTGTGAAGGCAAAACACAAAATCTTCACTAAAAAAGCTGGTAGTAGGAAAAGAGAGAGACGTTAGAAAATCAAGCCACTCAAATATACTCATGTCCCTACTCCGCCTTTTGGTTCTTGAGCCAGGAAGCCAAACCAACCACACAAGCAGCACACAGATGGGAAAGGGATGTCTCACATGTTACCACATAATGTTTCAATATCATGAAGTTCACTTACATGCATTGAAGAGGAGATTATTTCCTTGTTATTTCCACAATCCTTAGATTGGCTTTCGACTAACGCAGCGCAGGTTGGAATGACACCTGTGAAGTCTCTAGAAAAACAACAATTTTATCACATTAGCTTCCTGAATCATCATCATGGCTACTGTACCATGACTAGTTCATTGTTAGGTCTGTGCTACGGGTGTAATCTGATGCACATCAAGTGTCTGATAAAACCCTCTCCCTGCTAGAATTGCCACAAGTTACAGTTGCCAGTTGCAAATTACACTGACCAACAAGTCAAATTTTCAGAATAGGAATGAATAAATTAATAAATAAGATGGTAAATTATAAAAATTCTAAACTGTAGAATATTAATAATACCCAGTAGTATGGTCATGTAGGACCACATCATGTCTTTCACTATGGAGTCACTGAAAAGAAAACAGACTAAGCAATGGAGACAGAAGTGGCAAGTATATGGCAAGTATGAGAAGAGTTTGTAAAAGCATAGACTGGAACAGTTGCTTCAAAGCTTTTTGCTTCAGTTGTCACCCCTTGCAAGCCCTGAAAAATGATCTCAGCGGAATGATTGGGTATGTTTTTATAACAGCAAATTTTGACTAAATAGGAAGAAAATCAAAAGATTGATTAAAAAAGTCCTTAATTATTATTTATTAAAAGTTAAACACTTAGAAACTCATCTAATCTTCCTCACCAAGATGATGGTAGTGTGGTTTTACTGAAAATGGCATCTACCTAACAGTAGAAGCAAAGAGCCAGACAACAGTCATCAGATTCAAATATAACAAAATTCTGATTGGTACACTGAACTACACGACATCATGTTTTTCTAAATGACCCCGCCCACTTTAAACTGTCATGAAAAGCACAGGGAAACAACAACAGCAGAAATCTCTGATGTGAAATAACCAAAACTGCTGGCAACTTTGGCAGAAAATGTTGTGATCATGTGGAATGATATCACTAAGGGTAAGAAGTTGATTGAGAAAATATGTTTTCAGGCCATCAAAACAAATCATTGTCCATTTGTAGCTCCTCTGCAGTATTTGACCAGAAAACTGCAAATATAAGTCCAAAATAGACATAGCTTAATCATCTTGCCACCCGTCAGTTGTATCTTGTGAATGTTTAAGAGGGTTTGCCCAAGCTGGGAACCACTGGACTGGAACATGGGTAAAGAAAGAATAAATCTAGTTTCTCCTCTGGATTGAGGCCAACGACTGAATAAGCAACACTGAGGCAGTATGTTGTATATGTCATCTCCCATAATTGCAAGCACTGTGAGGGCAACTGCTGTTGTGGTTGAGCTGATTCCTAATTAACCAAGAGTCTTTGCTTACATAGTTTTAAGTATTTTCCTATATTCCTATGTTTACTGTTTCGATTCTTTTGTCCAAATCTCTTGGGGTTCATGCAGTAGCTGCAGTGAATGATACAGCTGTGCATGATATACTGTAGTTAAACTGCATAGGCCTGGTTGAGGGTAAACACTAGAGGTAAAAGAATAATCTTGCATCTGAAAAAGCAGCAACATGCGATGAACCGATTAAATAAAAGTGTCACAATCCCTTAAGGTTAATATCTCTGTCTAACGCGTAACAAACACAAAATTTTGGACTTCTAAGTATTACTACAACCACACAATCCTCCTCTGTCAGCGGGATGCACACACTTGTGTCTCTAGGGAATAAAATTGATTTTTTTATTGGTGTTGTTGGAGAATTACATTTGAAATAGCTTCTTTGTTCTGTTTTTTTCTCTTTGCTGGAATGGGGGGGGGGTTGATGGTGATAGTGAGGCTGCAGAGACATTTGGGTGATGGAAGACTTGGTTCTTTTTGTTGTTTTTACCTCCCCCACTCTTTTGACAGAGCTTCTGTCTGCGGTATCACTTCAGATCTCGGTAGGGGACCCCAAACAGGCAATCTTTTCATTACCAATGTCTGAAAAGCGATTTGGATATTACAGTACCATTTTATAATAGATATCTATATGTACAACTGTTTGTGTGCGTTTGTGAAAGTCAATACCAGAATATTTACATTTCACATTCACTATTTAGACATTTAGCTTCGATTGGGTGCAGCATTAGAATATATTTCAGTTCCTAGACGACCATTATCATTAGTAAGCCATAATGTGGACTGAAGAGGATCCATAGAGGCATAATTCTCGTTTCTTGTCTTCAAAATAATTTAACTTATGAATTATGCCTGGTCCACAGAAAGGTCATTAATATAACTGCATGCAGTGCAGCCAATCTTTGTTCAGACCTTTCTAAACATTATGCTCTGGCCTAAGGGAATCTGGACATAAATTATGAAATTAAAGCCTAAAGTTGCCTTTTATCTTTCTGCATGCAGACAACCATCAACTCTCTTGGCCCATCTGTGGCCTGAATTGTGAAGTGAGATTAGCCAGATGTCTTTGGGCTTAACTCAGTTTTTCCACTATCACAAAGCTGGAGCAATCAAACTAGGTCCATTCACCTTTGTAATCTACACTGTATGGCTCTGAAAGCAGTTGGAAACATGTGAACTTCTGCCCATTTAGCTCACTGGGAAAATGTAGACATCATTACATCAGGATCCTGACATGAACAAAAGTACATAATTTACAAAACAAAGTGAAACAAAGTGACGAGTAAGTTTACTTGTCAGCTTCATAACTTTGCCTTCTATGACAATTATATTAGAAATACAAGAAGTGTTTGCTGAACAATCGTGGATCCACTTTGAAAGAACACTGACTGCCTCTAAAATGAATGAGGATTATACTGTGGTTGCATATTTATTGTGCCCAACTCCCAACCCTTTACATATTATTCATTTGCTACACAAGGTTTGAGGAAATCGCAATCTTTCAACAGAATATGTTCAGTGGCAACAGAAGTTCTAAAGAGGTGGTTAGGTTTAGGCAACAAATGCACTTTTAAACTTTTAAAAGGGAACTTTACATGTCAAAGTCTGTTGACAGTTCTTGGACAGTACTGTATATTTGAAAAAGGTTGTATAAAGCATTTTGTTACTCCAGTGGGAGCTGCATGACAGCAGATAAATTGCCTCAAGTGATGTCACGTCTGCTGGGTGTGAGGAAAACAAAAACAAAACAAAAAATAACAAAAGAAATCAAAAATCTGGGAGTGTGGAATTAGAAATAAGGCCTCTTGCTGTAGCACGTTCGTCATCTGTGCTTGAGGCTAGAGGTTCTAGTCTACATTAACCGCTGATGGCATAACACATCCCAATCTCAGAGAAAACTTGGGTGATCTACTTGCATTGTGGGTAATGTAGACCCGAGGTTTTGAGGAGGAAAAGGAATCGATGAAATAAAAAAGACAAAATCTCCGGTTTTGCTATATCTTTTAAGGTTACAGAAAAAGTTTCAGTTATATGTTAATAAAATAAACAGGAGTCTCAACAGGTGTTCCGCTTTAATATATAACTAAAACCATAATTTCCCTAGGGAAATTATGTTTTTTTATTTATGGTAGGGAAACAAATGAACTACTTTGTCAGGGGAAGTTTTGCTGATAAGGTTTTGCCAGAACATGGCAGGACTCACCACAACTGATGTGTATAAATGACAATTTGTGGCCTCTTTTTTGTGCAGATTAAACAAATGAGATATATCGTGTCAATTAATGAGCTTTAGAGATGCTAGTGGTTGGATTATAGCCTATTACTTTCGGACACAGATAAGCTAGCTGTTTCTTGCTGCTTTCAGTCTTCACGTTAAGCTAAGCCCGCCGTCTCCTAGTGGTAGCTTCATATTTAGCATACGACAACTGGTACATATTTGTTTATGTGCAGACTGAAAAGCACTCTTCCAGCCTTGAGTTGGAGTCACTTCTTGATACAGGCCCCTTATCACACAGTAATATAAGCTAATAGTGTTTTCATTGGTAGCCAGAGTGAGTGTGAAGCCTCAGAGTGGTCTCTGTCATCAGGTCTTTGTTTTTATCATCCATGGGCCAGTCAGCAGATGGAACACAACGCTGCAATCATTTGAATCAGTCAGTTAAATAAGACACCTCCTGCAAGTCTTCCACTATAAGAACACTACAAGCTGGTGAAATGTGATTTTAGGTTTGAATTTCTACTAAAGTGTATATATATAATATGCTAACATAGTGTTAGATAAAAGATAAAGATAAAGAAGACATGTTTGGTGTGGAATTTGTGGAAAAACAAATGTTAAAAAACTAAGAAGATGAAACTACAAAGGTCTTGTCCTAGAGTAGTTGCATGAGCGTATACTCATTTGCAATTAGATGTTAATGAATGTGTTCCTGTAGTCGTATTTCCATGTTATATCTTTATCACACTTGAAGACCCCATGTGGTGCTTCATCACTTAATCATATATGCATTTCCAAATACATGCTTTTCATCAACCTTGTATGCACCATACCTAATGGGGTGAGCATGTTTTCATGCATCATTTTTTTGCCAAGAAAATTACCTCTCTCTGTCTCTCGCTCTCTCTCTTTCTCTCTCTCTGTCACACACACACACACACACACACACACACACACACACACACACACACATGCACGCACACATTATAAGCAGCCTTTGTGTTTGTAGCTCGGTCAGGGGTATAAAATGCCAACATCCTCAAGCTACATCTTATGGATTAATGTATGTTACGTTTTCTTCAAACTTCCTCTTTGTCAATCAGCAGCTGATCATTTACATTATTTCCTCCTTCCTCCTCCATGTAAAAAGTAGTAGGGTTCATAACAACTGTGATGTTTTGAGCATGCAAGTTCATTGTTGATCTTGGGAACAGAATTTTTGAAAAATAATCTTATAAAATTAAACTTACCTGGTGAGTTCCCAACCACATTTAACATTCTGCATCACTGAATGGACCAAACTCAGGTGTCACCCTGTGAGCTGGGTGTGGAACTTGAATAACATGATAAGTTTTCAAGAGACTGAATGAACATTAGACACAGTTAACATCATCTCTCTTTGAACACAAAACCAAAACCAATCACAACAGCCACAAGGAAGGGGTCTGTCTTTGAACCAAGACAGAGGTTATGATCTCCTCCCATATACAACCACCTGTTATCATGTGATGACAACTGAACTATCTCTATTTGCAGAAAGTTCCCAAAAACTAGTAAATGGACCTTTGATCTTAAATTGTTTTTTTCACACTTGTCTTATTCGTAATTCTACTTTAGCGAAAAAAAAAAAAGAAGCAAAAATTAGTTATATTAACCTAAAGATCCCCTCCAGACGTGTTTAAAGATTTATAAAAATTCTCTGGAGGGGGCTGGACATTTGAAGGGTAGATACAGCATGAGGATAAATTCGTCAAAAATCATACTCTTTCTAACAGCCATAACTCAGTCAAATCTTAACACACATATTGGTATCATTCAGTGTGCCATACACTTTCTGAGGATAAAATTATTTATGAAGTCAACAGTGAATAAACTTCTAAATCCACTTAGAAATCGCAAAATTAAGACGCTTCAAAATTTGCCTGACAATCATCACGTTTTTAAGTTTTCTTCTGTATCAAATAATCCAGAGATACATTTGTGTACATTCATGGGAATATTACAGACAGGAACTGCTAATAGCTAATTCATCATACATTTAATGGTGCCAAAATGAAACAAATATACACTACAAAAATAGGGCTCAATTGAATGAGGTGACATTAAAAAAGCCCATTTCATCTCTTGACTTCTTTCTGTGGTCATACTGGTTCCCCATCAGGCCTATATTTTGGTGTTATCATGTTTCCATCTATCAGGTTACCAAAATTAGAAGGAAAGTAGAAAGTAGAAAAGTAGAAGGCTAAGTAGCTCTTCCCATGGAAAGAAACTCAGAGGACCAGTGAGAACACCAAAAAACAGTAGGTAATTGAGGTTTTAATTATGACTGGGGTGGGAGTGACTGCACTATGGACTGGGAAGAAGCTGTTGCAAAGCCTGGTAGAAGTCAGGATGCTGTCAGTGGTGCCTCTGTAAAATGTGGTGAGGACGGGTGGAGGGACGCTCACCTTCTTCAGTCAGTCCAGGAATCGGAGACACTGTTGTGCTCTCTTGGAGATGGCTGTCACGTGTGAGTTCCAGGAAATATTATATATACTGTAATACAAACTGTAACAACCAAAACAGAAAGTGAATATTCTGTACTATAAGTATATAAAACAGGTCTTTGTGATTCTTTAAAGAAAGACTGTCTCTAAAGAATCAACCAGACCAACTCAAGTCTGGTCTGCTTGTGTTATGGCTGAATGCGCTTCAACAGTGCCATTGACATGTGTATTACTGATGCACAAATGACATCCCACAGAGACTAAGATTGTGACAGCCTTCTCAGAATAACTCATTTAGATAGATGGATAACAATTCTGCTGCACGCTGAAGGAAGCAAATAAAGGGGGTTGGGTAAATAACTAAATTTAATTGCTATTTCTTTGTGGTTTTGGAGTGGCTGCATTGATTTGTCAAGAAGTCTGAGTGTGTGTGATTGCGATTGCTGGGGGGTAAAACAGTCCCAGCAGCCTATCATCAACTGTAGACAGAGTTGAAGGTGCAAATTATAAGGGCTAAAGAAAAAAAAGTAAAAAAAAATCTCAGGGCTATGAGTCCCAATCAGTCAGCCTATAGACATAAAATTACCTTCAACTGATGAGCTACCATAAGTGGAGAGGTATATGAAGGCCAGTGTCCCCTGCAAATGATAATAGCATATGCAGTAAACGTGATGGTAGAGCCTGCAGCTCCACACTCAACAGTCTGGCATCTCCCTGTAGGCTTTGTCATTGTAGGTCTTTCAAATAATGAAATACATAACCTGACCCTTTCTAATCGCTTCAACGCTTCCTACAATATAACATGTTCTAATGTGATGTGTAGATCTTGTGAATGAAGCAGTCACATACAGTAAGTTTAAGCTGCTTCATACACTGAAGGATATTTGTGGCTAAATCTTGAATTTCACTGAGACGCTTAGATTTTTACTTGTGCAGGTTTGATTATAATTAGAATACATTTTCAAAGATAATAATATGGCAAAAAAAAAAAAAGCGACATGGCAGATGGCTGGCTCTCGCAGCAAGTGGATTCTGAAACTAACAGTGTTTCACCTGCATTTTTTAGTCGTCTTTCTCATGTGCATCTGACGCAACAGATACGCTTATACTTTAATCAATCCATCTGTCTACACAGGCTGTGTAACAGCTCGCATTTTACTCACACTATACCCCCGCAAACACGACCTGAAGCATATTTTTACGCCTCAAGTCCATTTTCCTATATTTTATGTGCGTAACAGTGATTGTGTATTGGGCTTTGAACACTTCCAAAACACGGATGACCTACAGCTCAATGCAGTGCCTGAACGCCTTCTGCGTAGAAACCAGGGGCTGGTGCTGCCGTAATAATGTGCTGCTCACGCTACGCCTTCCCCGTGTAGACACTGTGTAATAAGTAAACCAGCTAATCTTATACACTTCCCAAAAAGCATAACCCAGTCATACTCAGCATACTCTGGCCTTTAGACAAGTGTCAGTAATGAGCTTGTAAGGGTCAGATCGAACCCTATCAAACACTAACCCATCACTCAAAGTAGAGATTTAAGGCTCTGTTTTTGTGGCAACAAACTGTTAAGTTGATATCATCTTCACCACATATTTTCTTCACCACATATCAATAAAAACAGCAGACGCACTAAAGGACACCAACACAGTCATACTCATTGAAGTTAGTGCTTTATGCAAGACTTGACTGGCTGTACTGAAATAAGGTCTCTGTCTTTGTAGATGGATACCTAACAGCATTTGAATTAATGCAAAACTAGGGGTTGCAATCATGAAACCAAAAAATATGACATATAAAATTCTCCATTTGTATTACAGATTTTTTTCTCAAAGGGGAACACAAGACACATGATCTACAGCAAATCTGAATGCTACAGCAGACAAAAAAAAAAAAAAACAAAGAAAAAGAAATGCAATTTAATTTCAGTTGGACTTTAAATAGGGCCCCTAGACCAAAGGCCTGTTCACACCAGCTTATAAAATGGCTAACGGTCGATTCAATTCTTTTCGTCGGAATCTCCGTGATTTTTGGGTTTGCTCACTAAGTAAATCTGCACGCAATTTTTTGCAAGGTCAAGTTCAGCAAAGCTGAATGACCTTTGAGGGGACAAAGAGCCAAAGAGTCCAAATTTGCAGATGTCTCCTAGCTTATTAGCTGTGTTGCACCATTCAGTTTCATTTTACCTCCCCGTCAGAGTGTGAACTGCTTAACAAAAGAGCAACGGTTTGCAGACAGTTATGAGAAAGGAGTCGAAAAAAAGTTAATGTAAACAGTATAAGAATGCAAAAGTTTGTCTTAAAGAGAACATCTAGGGGGAAAATATAAGAAATAGATGAAAATGCGTGTGGATAAGAGTTATTGTGGTGTTCCATTGGGCAGTAGGGTGAAGCGGCAAGGGCGTGTGTGTCTTGTTATGGCTGCCTTTCTGACAGCCATTTTGTCTGAGCACTGACGGTTTCCACGCTCTACCGACTGGCCTGAGCTGCACCCTGTTTGTTTAGGTCAAAGGTTGGATGCAGCTGCTACAGTTGTGTGGCAGAAATGAAGCTTGACGGTTTACTTACTACTGTGGAAGCATCGGACAGATTTTTTGTGTTTCATTTGTGTTTCATTAAGCAGTTCCGAAAAAAAGAAACACACTTGTGAGGACACTCCCTATTCCCTTTCCCTAACTTTAACCATCACAACTAAATGCGTAATCCCAACATTTACCTTAATCTAAACATAATTCTAACCTGATCCTTAAAACCAAGTCTTAACCCTCATACACCCATTTAAAATTGTTAGGACCAGCCAAAATGTCCTCACTTGTTTTCATTCCCAAGGGCTAAAACTCACAGTTTTTAATTTTTATTTTTTTTTCATTTCCTCTGTTTGAGCGTTGAATTGACCAAAAATAAAAAAAATAAAAACAGTCTTTCTCAGAATGTCTTTGCTCCAGTTCATCGCTAAACCATAATTTAGATTTGACCACATCACAGAAACAACAGTAAAAGAGCTGCAGATGTAAAACGAAAAATAAAATCAATGCTTGGCACCCAAGATTTGTCCAGAAACAAAGAAATGATAGCTCTCCCTGAGTGGTACCTAACCAAATACAAAATCATTATGATTAATATTTAGAGCCCCCTAATTAGAATGGAGTTACATGTTGAAAGACCTATCTGATGTGTCAGCAGCCCTGTAAGAGTATATCCTATTTCAGAGTGAGAAATTAAGTTAGTGACACACTGTCTGCATGAGCAGGATGGAGATCATTTAGCAAAAGGCCTCAAAGGTGAGACTATGTCCTGTGATGATGCCTTAGCAAGAACTTTGACATTTTTAGAAACGTTGGTTAAAGCTTTAAAGAATATGTTTGGATTATTTTAAGTTGTGTGACCAGCCATACACACATTCCATTGAAAGAGTTACTGCGGTCTTGTCCATACTGACTGTGAAGTGATCCCTTGCAATGACTTTTGCACTACAACACCACTGAAGGAGATGGGAGTCAAAATGCATTTGAAAGTTCAGCTCAAGCTAATAAGTGGCTTCAGCAGTCTGGGTTAGCCAGATCAAGTTGGTATTTTCTTAAGTTAGTCATTTTAGTCCAAATTGTCCTCTTCGTGTCTCTACCCACAAATGCTCTACTTTGTGGCATGTGAATCGACTGTACAATTAACCTTCATTATTTAGTTGGCATTGCCTTCACTTCCTCATTGTTTGGGTTCCCTCAGATTCCATAATGTATGTGTAAACTGTATGCGTAAAATCATCAAAATAATTTGTACATCAGCCTTGTTTGACCCTATGAAATTGTAAGTTTGTGGAAAATATGAGTGTTATTTAAGTCATAACACTTCCACATTTGAGAATGACATACATAGATTACCAAAAATAATAATTAGCATTCACCAAATAAAGACATATTTCATTAACTATTCATGGACAAATCTCAGACATAGAGCAATCTTTTTTATTTCACAGCGTTTTACTTCTCAGGTCTCTGATACCCCATTAGAACATATGTGTAATCTTATGTAGCAAACTTTTAAAAATTGTCATCAATTAAAAATAATGTTTTTTAGAAAGTTCTCACATAGTTAGTAAAAGTCATGAAAAACTGAGTATGAACATTAACATTATTAATTAACATTAAATTAACATTAATTAACATAACATTATATTAAGTATTAACATTGAGTATGTTTTTGCTATTAAATAAGGTGTGGGGCCCCTAGGACCCCAAACAGAACAGAAGAGTTCAGCCATGTGAATATAAAAAAGTCTGACATACATACAGACAAATGGATAAAAAGAACCAAGCTCCTTCTGAGCAACTAATACCAAAAAAATATACATTACGCTTCAGTCTGGTTCTGACCTTGACCATGGCTTTTCGCTGAGCTTTAAGAGGTCATGGGTCACTGGCACAATATAAGTGGACACAGCCAGCGGGAAGCTGGAATGTTGAGTTATCAGTCACAGGGAAGACACATTAAAATAAGAATAGAAGAAGTCAGCTGGCGATGAAAGAAAAGTGCAAAGCCAGATAACATGCAGCAAAGACACAGCAGACAAAACCTGTTCAAATACAGTCTTTAATAGCATTGCTTTTTTTAAATTGTAGATTTCCTGCAATTGCATCATTGTTTTTCCACCACGTCTGGGTGCCTTTGGAGTGTTGACATCTCAAGATCGACAAGTAGATAGTGGGAATAATAATGGAGTTAAATCACACAAACACATATTGTAGCTTTAAGTAAAAGTCTCATTAATTCACTTGTCCTTTCATTCCTAAAATCTTTGATCTGAAACAACACATTTCCATTGATTACTACCACTACACTGTCAATTATAATTGACATGTGATTATAATAATGGGTTTCACAGACAGCTCCAGATCTGATATCCTCAGCCCAACACCTGCCTAATGCATGTGCTGACAGCCCCATATTGTAATAGCCTTCAAAATTCATTAGGAGAGTGAGTATACCCAGATATTTCCAAGCTAGTAATTCTCTCTACTCATTCGTTTATGCTTTTAATGCGCTCTTGTACACATATTTACTTAATGATATTGTAGCAGCATTTTATTTGTCGGGATATATGGACACACTTGTTAACAAGGAAATTCAATTAGAATAAACCTAAAAAAAAAGTAAAGATAAAAAGCCAGTTTGGATATGAGCTATAAGAATGTGTGAAAATCATAAACTTTGTAGTTACAATGTGCTTTTTAAAGAAAATAAAGTGGTAAAGTCCTCTCAATAACCATTCATGGTGGTGGTTGTTCAAGATGAACATCAACCATAATGCATATAGTAAATGTCGACAATTGAGAATATAAAACAGACAGCAGACTTTCCACAACCTCTACATTAATTCAGTATCAGTGAGATCCTGTTGGTCTTGCAAATTCCCTTAATGTCAGGGGAAAAAAAAAAAAAAATCCATGTTATCCAAGTGCTGCTTCTTATCTAGCAAGTTTAAATTTAAATTTACTCTAAAATGTCCATTTCATATCTGTCATTGTCATATTTATATCTACCCAATTAAGATCTTAATTGGTTGTCTTTAGATGCCTAAAGACAACGTTGTTGCTTCATATAAATAATTAAATGCTTTATTTTTAATTACCCAGCTCACTCAAAGCTGTTTTTTTTTTTTTTTACAGGCAGTCAAACTATTACACTGCACTGGTGTAATAGTTTGACATTAAACATTAAATCCAAAGTTTCTGTTGGAGTCTTAAAAACTAGCCTGTAGTCATTTTTGAAATCATTTCTCTGGCTTTTAAAGCTGCACTAGCAAATATATTTAACTAAACAATGTACTGAATTGCTATGTGGAATGTGAAAGGTGATACTCATAGTGACAGGGCCATGGGAAATTATCACCCAAAAGACCAATGTACAGTACCTGTCCAGCACCAAACATCAAACAGTTATGGCAATTAGCTGGTGAACATAATGGAGCATTTAGCAGCTAAAGAGCAGGATATTTTTCTCAGGATGTGGTAGAGACTAAAAGCAGTGCAACAAAAGAGTTAATATTTGACATATACTGTGTATTCCTCAGGTGGTGCTAATGCTAATATTGCTCTTTGTCTCTGCTCTGTGTATGCTGGATATGTGAATACTTTCTTGCTAATACCTTGCTATAGCACCTTTATAAAGTGAAAATATACCAATGAAGTGTTTTCAATTTGTTCTGTCGCCTCCAAGTGGACAAAAAGTCATTTAATACAGCTTTAATATTTTTTTATACTTCTAGAAATTGTCATAGAAATTATTTTAGTGTTTTTGGTTATTATTATTTCATTTCTTTTCTTTTTATCTCTGTTTTCCTTTATGTCTGTTTTTGTATGCACCACCTACATTACAGGAACATTATGTTGTCAGAACTGTTAAATGATGCGTCTCACGGGGCTTGTCCTGTTAACAAAAGAAAAACAAAAATTGAAATATAACTAAACAGTAAGCCATAACTCAGTTAATGAAAGCTTCTTCCAGCTGGCTCTTTGAGGAAAAAAATCTACTGAGTTAGAGAATGTGATACTTTAAGTTTCTAAAAATTTTAACATTGTTTATTTAACTTTTAGTTGATGTTGAAGCAAGTTGCATTTTGAGGTAATGGTGAAAGAAAAAAATCAAACTCCACAAGTGGCGATACTCAGTCAGTCATGGACAGACATCGTTTACATGGCTGGTCCCTGCGGTTTTTAGATAGTAATGTAACGTGCGCCTTGGGTTCGAATAACTGGGCATTTAGTAATAAAATACTAACTGTGGCATAGAGATGTAATACAATGAACAGCAGCAACAACTTCTTCATTTTGCCCAACACACGTGTCACAAGTGGGACTCTCCAAAGTGTGGGATCATTTCGAGACGGTAAAGGACGACCCCAAGAAGGTGACCTGCAAACTGTAGGCAAACATTTTCCTATGATTCATCAACCTCAAACATGGCCCATCATTTGAAGCATGTTAGTAGCCTAACGTTAGCCACTTAGCATGGTTGTTCGCCCTAACATTCTCCTTGCTGGTTGTTTCAACAAATTCAGAATCATTTTGCCATTGCTGTTAACAGGTGGCTAGTGTCGCTCGCTTTGCGTGTGCGCTTGTAAAATTAATAATTTAAAGTCTCATTATAATGTTTCTGTATTTCTCTGTAATGCAGCCCAGTATTAACAATGTTATTCATAATATTCTCTCTCAGCCCTGGAACTCAAACCTTTTTCTGATGCCCCCCAAATATATTTCAAGAACTAAATCAATATCATAAACATGTGACGAATAGTTGACTAATGGCCTGAACTAATGACTACTAGTCGATTAGGAAAATCTTTGGGCTTGGGGAGCCCTACAATTGACTGACCTCCTTTGAGAATGCTTTCTTCTGTCTTCCGTTGTTCACACACAAATACACTCTTGGGCTGCACACACACACACACACACACCTCATTTCCTCTGCTCGTTACCCATGCATGTGAGTCAAACTACCAGTTAAGCCTCCTTGTTAAAAAGATACAAATCAGCATAATTGAGAGCAGATGGTGTGGAAGTATGTGTGTGTGCGGAGGGGGGCGCATTGCAGGACATTTGTACCTGAATGAGGCCTGTGTTAAGAGGTGAAGTGGGCACTCCACGGAGCCAGCTGGCGGCTGATAATAAGGCAGCCTGGACTGTTCCTAGCTGAGGTCTTCAATTAAACAGCCTTTGCACCAAGCACAGGTGGGGAAGAAGCCTGAGAGCTTCTATAAAGGCCCAACAATAATGAAGAGTGACATTCAGCCTACAAAAAGCTGTGTTGACACTGAGCCCTGCCAGTGAAGCAATACGTTGACAGTGTTAACAGGAAAGGGAATAAATAGCTGCCTTTCTTGGGTGCCAAGAATGCTGACAGTATTTTACTGTCATGATGAATGCAAAGCTGCGAATACTCACCAGGCCCAGACGTCCATAACCATTACCATAACCTATGAGCCATGGAGAAATCTGAAAGTCAAATGAGGTGGACTGGTTTATGATATGCTTTACAATGTATATCCTCTTTCTCAATGTGATACTTGCTGCCATCTCAGTCTGAGTAGCTTCTCTGAGTGTGAAATAGCCTACTAAAGGACGCACTAATGAGCATTTAGCAATTAAAACCACTGATTTATTTGGATATGCACTGTTACCTTCAGCCTTAAAGGAAGATTCCAGTTGATGTCAACCTGGTGTATTACCCATAAATGTGCCTGTTGTGGCTCTATTGGCCATACTAACTCTGCACTTGCTTCCTAGAGATTCGCAGAAATGACGACTCGCAGAAAAGGGCTCGCTGCGTTAGCCTCCTGAAACCTGATTTTGACATGAACCGTTTTAAACATGAGGATGATCATTCTCAACAGAGGTAGCAAACGCGTGACCTATAGAGTCACAAGAGCCAGATTAATGATAAATATGCCAGGTTGAAATAAGATTTAAGCAATGCCTCAGACTGTGTCAGAGGGGAATTAATGAGGCAATCAAAAGAATAAGATCATTATATTTTTTTCATCTGCATCTCCTATTTCAAATAGTTTCCTTTGCAGTTGTGATGATGTGAATGTCCAGCACCTGATTGTCATTTGCCTCCTCTTCAGTTGGGGACAAGGAAAGACTTATTTAGCCAGAGATGAAAGGTGAGGTAAGACCAGGGATACTTCAGAGGGCTCTCTGTGTGATGTGCTGTTTGAAGCGGATGCACGTGGACCATTTCAAAGACATCTGGAGACCGAATGACCAGTGGCACTGCGTTGCCATGGCAGCCACATGCTGCACTATCCTCCACTCTTTATCCAAGCAACCTCTGGTTAGAATATAATATAATATAATAAGAAAGCTAAAGCAGCTTCTACCCCAATATTGGATTGGGGTAGGAGATGGTGAAATTATGGTATGTTACCTCAAAAGGTCATGTCTCCAACTGTCTCACTTGCATTTGAATAACTGAATGGAAAAAATAGACCATTACATGGCAGGTATTTTACACTGGACGGTGCTCATGAATCTACATATACAATGATAGACACTATGACTACGTTTTTCCTATAGGTTTGTTGGTATAGAAACACAATAAATGGTTAAGTTCCTGAATCTTTTTGATTCTGATGACGCTGAAATTTAAATGTCTTCCCTCATTATGCACACGTGCTTGTCCTTGAGGCTATAGTTCAAGATTTGTGTTGTACGAAAAATGTTTGACAGTGTATAAAAACATGGCAGCCTTTTAGCATGTTATCAAGCTTTGGCAAAGCTTCGATAAGGAGATTTTTTATCTCTCGTGTTCTTAAATTCTAATCTGCTTTGTCATTTTTGCTTACCAGTCAAATGTCAAAGTCCCCCTCATTCATAATTCTGATGTCACAATATCTGACCAATGATTAGCAACACACCTGAAGGTTATATTGATAATTTTTTGTTGATTCTGTTTCAAAGAGGTGTGGATTCAACTGTATGATTATTTTGAAGGATGTGGTGCCAGCGAGAGGTGCTAGTATTGATGTTAATGTGGCCTACCATCATTGATATAAATGGAGTGGACAAAATAATAGAGGCACGGTCAGTATACAGCAACACAATTCAACAGCAAATTGGCAACTGAGTGTAGGTTCTTTACATTGATGGAGTCTAAAAAAACTTTTTCTGCTGCTAAGCTAAACAAATATTGTTGTACACTTTCAATTGTTCTCTTATTATTTGTAAGTAACTGTATATATTGAACGTATTTATCAAAGTTGCCACTCACATCTGCCACTTAAAAGAGGATAAATCATCAAATTTTTTAAATTGTATTTTGTATTTTGATATTGTAAATAAATAGGTACTGGACTCATTTCTTCCAAATTCAGTACATTTTACATTAAGATTTGAGGTTTAAATTTCAGTGTGTGCAGGTGGGAAAACAGTGAGGGATCATGTCCATGTGCAGGGGTCTCTGTTTGTTGAATTGAGTCTCTGACTTCTGTAAACCCTCTGATGTTTAACTAAGAGTTTTATGCCATTCAGTGTTTATCAAGAGACACTGTCAAACCATCCCCAGACCAAGAGCAGGAATGCAGTTGAAAGACAGATTCAAAACTACTTGGATTGCTATCAACACTCCTGTGTACTAGTGTGATGGACAGAGAACTTACTAGTGAACACTTTTGTCACAGATGCACACAAAACACAGTTGCGAATGCGAATGCTAAAAAAAAGCACTGGCATACTGCAGACATGCACACATCTCCTGTTACTGAGGAAAGCAGTTGTGAATTTGAACTCTGTCAGCAGCCTGACACAGACATGTCTTGACATGAAATCACAGACAGCCCTTCTGGAGCAGATGTTATTTATGTTTTCTATTGTTTCCTCCTGTGTAAGAATGCATACACGTTCAAATTTATATTTTTCTGACATAAAAAAAAAGCCATCATTCAACATGTCATGCACAAAAGACAGTGAAACGCTGCAAGGACACTAACACAGAGATCTTTCCTTTACTTAAATGCATACTTTGTGTCAAGGAGACTCTGCTCTTGATATTATAATTAGCTTGCACCCTCAGACTTGTGAATATTGCTAAGCTATTTCCTCATACACTTTTGAAAAATCATGACATAGCAGTGCCTCTAGCTTTGGAAGACATCCAATAATTATGATGTAGTGAGGAATAGACATCAGGTGGGGAAGCATCTTTACCAAGAATACTTTGACCAAAAGGCAACTTTCTTTTTCCTCTAGATGTATAGTAAGCTAAATAAGAGTAGAAGGTATAAAGAGGAAGGTATAAAGATCACACTAGTGAAACCAGCCCTTAGGAACTAAACGTAATCCAGAATTGGATCTAGCCACAGGCTGCTCTTCACTGGGTGTAGCAGTGATCAGAGATCAAAAGAGGGTAAATAAAGTAAAATAAAAGCTGAGAAATTCACAAAGACAAAGTAAAGTGCCTGAAGCTGAAAACAATCTCATGAGCTCCGTTCCACCGAGGACCACATATAAGGTCAGAGCTTTCATTCTGTCCTTTCATTTTGGAAGGAAAAAAAATGGACCGCCTGCTGTGACTGTTTGCCGCTGGAGATATTAGTTCTTGCCTGGTGTGATTTTTTTCCTTTTTGTGAGAAGACAGACACAGCTTAGGCACAGGAAAGTGACTTAAGAAACAGCTAAAGTTGCTGAAAACAACAACTGACCAGTGATCACTCAGAGACACAAACACATGCTCTTGACATCATCAGTAAGGCTGTGTCCCTTTTGTTAGACTCAAGTCTTTTCCAATTTTACACTTTTCAACATACTCAACAACAAACCTAAGGCAAAATGCAGTAAATGATTATGATAAACCACTGCTTTTCCACATGGGTCTAATTTGATAAGTGCCTTGATAAAAGAATCATGTCTTTCTCCTTTAGAACTCTTTCTACTTTAGAACTAAAGGATAATTATGGATAATTAAAACTTTGGACATATTTTCATAGCTTTAGCCTTAGTTTCTGTCTGTTATCATAACACTGTTCTCACCAAAAAGATTACTGAGAAAGCAGGACATGCAACATCACTGACAAAAAGACAAAAACAAGGGCTGAGTAGTCTGACAGGTTATAATCAGGCCAACATATAGCAAGATCATCAAGACCACTTAGTTGGAGGCATGAAAGTGAGCATGCACATAACATACACAACTATAGCATGTACAGTGAGTCAAAGTTGGACCAGGCCATCTGTAAACTGTGATGGATGTTTAAAGCAGACACTTTGGGTAATAATTTTGTTGTTGTCTCTTCCAAATAACTTTACATAGAGGTATGTTTAAAGCTGCACTAATCCATGTTTTTTATATTCACAATCAATCAAAGGACTGCACTTACTGTATTAGGAGCATCATAGTAATACTGGGTAGTTCCTCCCTTTGATCTCAAAACAGCCTCAACTCTTCTTCTTCGTGGCCTGGATTCCACAAGCTGTTGGAAACATTACTTTGAGATTCTGGTCAATTTGACATGACCGCATCACATCATTTCTGCAGATCTGTCCGCAGCACATTCACGCTGCTAATCTCCTGTTCCACCACATCCCAAAGGTGTTCTACTGGATTCAGATCTGGTGACTGGGGAGGCCATTGAAGTATACTACAGTAATTGTTATGTCCATGAAACCAGCTCAAGCTCTTGACCTGTATCTGCAGGATTTTATGCATTGCAATGCTGTCACATGATTTGCTAACGGGATAACTGAATGAATAAGCATGTGTAAAGTTGTTCTTAATAAAGTGCTCTGTGAGCGTATTTATAACATTATAAGTGCCACTTGCTGTGATGAACCCATAAAGAAATATCACCCCCCCCCCCCCCCCTTCTGCCGCAGCACGACTATTTTGAGCAAAAAAGCTCTAAAAACCCACCATACGCTACCTGCCCCGCATCAAACAGCAGACCTAGCAAATATTGGATTTACATGCAAATTAAGGATAATATTGCTACTGTCAACAGGATTTGTTAATGGGAAACTGTTACTAACACATTTGCCATAAGAACTTTATGAGATAATAGTAATTCAGATGTTGTGTGTTCAGCTTGTTCTGCTCTTCCAGAGTGGAAAAAATTAAATTACTGCGACTTTAATGTTTTTTATATATATAAATAATATAATATGAGGACTTGTCAAGACCCACTTGGAATCAAAATCTCAACCAGTTTATCTTGTAAAAAAATTAACAATTTCTTCAAATAGAACTAAATAGTTATATGAGTGAATATTAGACTTTTATTCATCAGGCTACTCCTCTGACTACTCATGTCCATGCCCTGTCTGACTTCTCTAGCAAAGTCGACCTTCTGAGATGTCAACATTTTTCTTGGTGAATACAGTTATTACTAATAGAAACAATGGTGGCCCAAACCGACACAAATAAGCTCCAAGATGTAAAAAAAACCCAACGAAACAAAAAAAACAAACAAAAAACAAACTGCAATTAACTTTTAATCCATACAAACACAAAGACTGGTACAGACACTTGATCCTTTTGGCATTTCTAAGCATTTACATACAGAAGGAAATTCTACCAGCAAACATTGTGAGGCTGATACATGCACAGTAAAAATCAACTATGAGAGTAAGAGGATCCATTTCATGTTTGCAGACCAATTCAGAGAAGGACTCCAGCCCCTCTCATAGGACTCTGCATGTCTGTCAGCCCAGTGGCCTCAGCACAAACACCAAAGAGGGCCGATGCAAATGGCTACATTGACCCAAGGTCAGTCAATCAGACTTCAGCACTGGCAGCCCAACCCTTAAGGGCCCACACCACACCATTATATCAATCTGTCTGCCTTCAAAAGCAATTCCAGCACATCAATAGCATGCTATTGTGGAGAACAGACGTGGCCAAGAGGGCCAATCGATGCTCATATATTCCTTCTGTAGATACTCTCTTTGTCTCTCACAAGAGTTGAGAGGAGTATTTACCAGGCTTCGGCTCTTCTCTGAGAGCAAGTCTAATTTTTTGGTAAGACTAGTGATGGGGACTAACATGAAAATTACAGAAAGCAGAGAATACATTGACTTTGAGAGAGGTGACTGGGGACTCTTGCAACGCAGAGAATATCTGGGAGCCAAATTAATACAACAAAAACACGCAGCAAGAGCATAAGAGATAAATCGTTTCTATGCTGCCTTTTTGTAAAAGCATGGGTGGCAAGTAGGAAACATCACTGCTTTGTTGAGAATGCTGATTGAAGTTCATAGGCAGTGGGTGATTTGTACAGATTTTAACAAGCATATTTGTGGGTGCAGAAATAATTATTGCTGTTTGTCCCTTTAGCGCAAATCTTTTCCTCAGCTCTGTAGTTGATGTGAGCAGCGTACTTGATCATTTCTGCCCACAAGGGGGATGGCCTTTATCCTGCTTCATATTCTCTTTTGCTTGTACATGAGTCATTGCAGGAAAATGTCATTTAATTTTCATCTCCATAAGAAAAGAACACATCAGAACAGCAAACAAGCAAAATAACAGCCAGCAGACATCCAATACTTTCAGTGGTGATGAACATTGTTGGCAAATTTACAGAAGGCAATTTGCTTTTTAGAATAACACATATTTGCATTTCTTCAGAGATTTTAGAGCACAAGTCACATCAGTTTATTTCTTTTCCCACTTGAGTAACAGAGCAATGCAGATAATAATACTAATGATAATGATAAAAATAATTCTTAATTATTCCCCACTTCAAAGCAGCTGTCAAGTCACTTCTTATCTTGGTCACCCTACTATGTTTTAAATAATGACAAAAAACAAAAACAAAAAGACACTGCTGTTCAAACCACATTCTGACCCACTGGATGGGTCAGAATCCAGTGTCAGCCCCATGTTGGCCGACTATTACATTCATGTTATGGCCTTATAAAGTTGAGTTAAACTGTTAGCAAATATGGGGAAACATTAAGCCCAGTTCATGCTTGCTGCATTCGTGTCCACTTGAGATCAGTTTTGTCATCTGCCCATGTCCATGAATATCCACATGCTGTCCAAAATCTGTGACTGTTCGGACTGTAGACACCACAAGCATGACAACTATGCATGCAATAGACAAGTACAGTGGATGTTTGTTTAGAAGAGATGCTTATCAATAATATTGCAGTAACCATTTAGGAATTACAGCCATTTTTATACATAGTCCCTCAATTTCAGATGCTCAAAAGTAATTGGACAATTGACTGACAATCAGTTTCATGCCAGTTGTGACCTGTTCCCTTGTTATTTCATGACAAATTAAGCAGATAAAAGGTCTGGAGTTTATTCCAAGTGTTGAATTTGCATTTGGTAGCTGTTCATGGGAATTCTCAGTATGGGGTCCAAAGAGGTGTCAATGCAAATGAAGGAGGCCATCATTAGACTGAAAAACGAAACAAACCTATCAGACAGATGGCAGAAACTTTAGCAGTGGCCAAATCAACAATTTGGTACATTCTTAAAAAGAAGGAACGCATTGGTGGGCTCAGCAACACCAAAAGGCCTTAAAGACCAGGGAAGACAACTATACTGGATGATCACAGAATTCTTTCTTTGATGAAGAAAAACCCTTCACAACTTCTAGCCAGGTCAAAAACACCCTGGAGGAGATAGGCACATCATTGTCAAAGTCTACAATCAAGAGACACCTTCATGAACGTAAACACAGAGGGTTTTACCACAAGGCTCAAACCACTGGTAACGCTCAAGAAAAAGAGAGAACAGATTAGACTTTGCCAGAAAACCTCTAAAAACACCTGCCAAGTTCCGGAACAAGATTCTTTAGAAAGAACCAAGATGAAGTTGAACCAGAGTGATGGGAAGAGAAGAGTATGGAGAAGGGAAGGAACAGCTCATGTTCCATAGCAACCACATCAGCTGTCAAACATTGGTAGAGGCAGTGTTATTGCATGGGCATGTATGACTGCCAGTGGAACCGGGTCACTGGTGTTTATTGATGATGTGAGTGCTGATAGAAGTAGCAGGATGAATTCTGAAGTGTACAGGGCTTTGCTATCTGATTCAGTCAAATGCTGCAAAACTGATGGGACGGTGCTTCACAGTACAGATGGATAATGACCCACAACATACTGTGAAAGAAACACAAGAGCGTCTCAAGGCAAAGAAATTGAATATTCTTTGATGGCCAAGACAGTCGGCTGATCTGAACCTAACTGAGAATGCTTTCCACTTCGTGAAGACAAAACTGAAGCAGAAAGACCTACAAACAAGCAACAACTGAAGGCACCTCCAGTACAGGCCTGGCAAAGCATCTCAAGGGAGGAAGCTCAGCATTTGGTGACATCCATGGGTTCCAGACTTCAGGCAGCCATTAACTGCAAAGGATTTTCATCAAAGTATTAAAAATAATCCTTGTATTTATAATTATGTTGGTTTGTCCAATTACTTTTGAAGATCTGAAAATGAGTGACTATGTATAAAAATGGCTGTAATTCCTAAACAGTTAATGTGATATTTATGTTAAACCCCTTGAATTAAAACTGACACGGTATACACTTCAATCACATCTTGATGGCTTCTTTTCGAATCCATTGTGGTGGTGTATGGCAGAAAAACTACAAAGAATTGCACCACTGTCAAAATATTTATGGACCCGACTTTATCATTTCAAAAAACAAGATAATAAAATCTGCCAATTTCAATGCTTGTCTCCATTGCATAGTAACAACAACCAACAAGAATGTCCTTGAATAGAGAGTTAGTTAGTTTTGTGATCTTCAGAACATTGAGAACTGTTTTTGCATCATAACATTGGCAGATTTTTTCACTTGTTATATTAAAGAGTTGTTAAGACAGATATTTCTGCTCTGTGGTAAACATGAATTTGACGGACTCAGCCTTGTCTCTTTACATGGCTACCCTCAGAATTGGTTCTTTTATCTGCACTCATTCCATCTGTGATGACCTCGGAGAGACATCATTTCATTCTCCATTACCTCACTGATACAGCGGCACTGAGGGCCACTCTCCTCTCACTTCCTGCCTCAAATCACTGGCCTTTTGATGCCCTGCCATGTGATGTTAATCACAAAATAACATTGTCCGATGAAGGCTTGACCACTACTCAAAGCTTTATGCAACTTTTAAAACCTTGACTATGTAAAGTCAGAGAAAACACTGTCAAAGAGTCAGTCTGTGCTTCTAACCATGACAGACAGTGATACATTAATGTTTTTTTTGTTTTGTTTTTTCTTTCAACAGAAATTTCTCAGTGGCAGGATAAAAAGATGTTAAGGTTTTACGATAAAATTATGCCTCCTAATCTAAAAATACATTCATTGAAAAACAATGGAATTTTTTAGAAACGAGCTTCATGAAGCCATACGTTTGTGAATATATCATTCCCCTAATTGTTTTTTTAGATGACAGCATGTGTAGCTAATCTAAGCATGTTGCCATGAATTGCCAGCTTTATGGTCTCAAGATAGCCACAACCAGCTTGTAACCCAACAAGTATCCAGCTCAGTTATAGTTGCTCAGTTTGCACTGTATTAGGTACACCAAGCTAAAACTAATGCAGTCTAATGTTCAGTGTTTGCTCAAACTGTGTTTGAGAAGATGCATTATAAAGCGAGGAGTTTCTGTTATTTAGCCTGCCATCACTGAAATACACGGGGTGAACAAAACAACAGCAACACAATACACATGTAGTGTGACTTGACTACAAAAAAATGCAAAACGATCATGAAGAGACGCAAAACAACCACAAATGGATACAAGACAAGAAAAAATGCAATTGAACTCTTTTGAAAGTCTCTTTCAGTCCTGGAGTCTTGCTCCTAAATAGGAGGGGTGGGGAGCCTTTTACATGTGTGTGTCCAAGCGCCGTTGTCTCATAATCTCTGATGTAACAGTAAAGCTTAAAAATAAAGACTGCCGCCCAGTGCTGAAGATGACGCTGCTAACCTGACAAGAGACATAGTGGTGGAAAGAGGAAAATTCACTCTGCTCTCACTGGCCAACACCTAACCAATACTAATACACTTTTTGAATCTCAAAAACCATGAAACTAAACATGGAAGGACACAATGTGCATCATCCTGTCCATGGGGCCGCTGAGAGTCTTGGTTCCACACTGCCACAATTTCGGCCAGTGCCATCTGAGGCGCTGTTCACACTGAGCAAGTTGATATGCATTGTGTGACTGCCCCACTGTTTCCCTCATTTCCTCTCCTAACAGCCTCCCCCTGCTGTGCTGCAGAGACCTCAGGCCAGCAGGCTCCATTCTATAGCCTAACATTGAAAACAGCAGCGACCAAGTGCTTTTAAGAAAATGTAATTTTCTACACAATAGCATTGTGTGTGTGTTGTATGTGACAGAGAAAGACATAGAGAGTGAAACAGTGCTGGGTGAAGCTAATCTGAAATAAATGGTTAGTATGAGGTTGCTGACAGATTTATTATGTATATACTGTACAGATAGATGACAAATTGAAGAAAAAATCGGAATAAATAGTTGTACAAACATATCGAATGCAGATACTTCTACACAGGATTTCAGGGCTCACTAATTGGTTTGGTGATTATAAAAATGATGTGTATCATTTACTATTGCTAAATAATTGCTAAATTTCAACCCAACTGAACACCTGCAGGAGATTTTGGACTGTCAGGACAAGGGTAAATCCCTGCACTAGAATTTGTGTCTGTCTCACAGAACACATACACTACACTTTTACAAATGTATCAACAGATGGAGAGAGATGTGCTTTAAGTCTGTCAAGATGTGACCTCTCCGTATTCGTTTACCTGGGTGGTCTATTTTATTTTGTGTGGTGTACTTGGGTAAGTGTAATCTCCATATACAGTCATTCAAATCACACAAATCTGCTAATGTCTGTAGATCGTGAGTTTATTAAATGTGTCCGAACAGCTCAGTATCACTAGGAATTACAACCATATTGGACAATTCCACACCTTGCGATGTATGCCCACTGGCATGGCATCATCAATGCAGGAAGCAGTGTTCCCTATATGTTGCAAAGCACAAAGTTGGAATGGAGTCACCTCTTGTCACAGGCCTGTAATTAATGGTCACCCTTTTCACAAATTCTACCAACAATTTAGTTACCAAACCCTAACAATACCTTGACCATAGATTATTTCCGATTACCACAATCTTTCAATAACCTTGAGAGAGAACACCGCCAATTTAGTATTGCACATCTGTAACGCTGTTGAACTCATAATGGACAGTTAAAAAAAAAGGATCACAACCAATGCACCAGAACTTTTTTATTCCAATCATTCTTTTTCATGTCAAAACCTGGTGCCGGAATTACCCACAATGCTTCTCCTGTATGTGACATCACATGAGGCAATTTATTTCACGTTGGTCCCTGTGGAGCAACATTTTATACTTGATACAACTTTCTTCATATATGTAGTAGTAGTTTCCAAGACCCATAGTTGCAAAGTCAATGTGTTGTAGAAATTGAGAATTTTAAGAACACTGCATAAGATGTAAATAACTGTTGTCTTTGAATGTAATCTAGGGTTTTTGCAGAATTATCTACTATTGACCTTCTTGTCTGGCCAAGGGGTAAATCTGTAATGACTGATTGAAACATCATTGCACTATGAGTTTCCACTATTTTTTGTTTAACTATTGGAAAGTTTGGCCAACTTCGCTTCAATGGGTAGAATTAATAGATAAAACGACAGCTTCTTGCTTCCTTCATACTTGTCATGTAGGCTACTTAAAAACTAATACCCCCACTGGACAGACTGATAGTTTTGATGATACTTTAGACATTATTCAGCCCAGTAAAGACACCGTGAACTGATGGATGCCTCTACAGTGCTTATGCTGACTTCTTACATCTGTATTTGGGGTTTAGATACAGCTCTTCACCAATATCAGCTAAATACTAAATTACCTCTTTCTAATAAGTTGTCCTTTAGAAAGCATATAGATTAATTATAAATCAATATTTAGAATAACATTTAGGTTGCCAGGTCGTGATGTTTATCCTCCTCTAGCAGGTCATGTATTTGTCTATTTAGCTCTTTAGTTGATTGGGTAGAACCCTCCAAAGAGACAGTTTGACATCTTACCTTCTGGAAAAGTGCCACAATACATCATTAAATATTTATCAATTATTACATTTGCAGACTTGATGAATTATTGTAAACACAATTTTCTAACGACTTACTTATAAATGTCCTATTATAAGTATATAGGTATATAAGCATAAGTTTGTCCAACCTGCAAAAAAGAATTTTCATATCCTGACAACACAAAAGTTAGTATAATTATGTAAGTTATTATAACTTTATTGATGGCTTATGACGAATCTATAAAGCATTAGTTAATGATTTATAAACTTTGATAAATTCTTTAGTTTTAACTTATAAGCTCCTTCTATAAAGGGTGCTTTATTAGAAAGTGGTCCCACCACCAATTAGAAGTTTCAGAATTAAGAATTAGAAGTAGAGAGTGTATATAAATAGAGAATATATATTGAGAATACATGGTATTTTCTGTATAGTATATAGAGAGATAATAATAAGCCATAGCCATAATGACACAGTTAGTTAGTGTCCAAACTGTTACAGATTGCCCGTAATCAGCAAAGAAAACAAGTCTATCAGACACATTCAACAGGCTGTTTTCTTTGGACTGTATGCCTTCAAGTTCACCATTACCAAAACTGAAAGTGAATGACTCACTACTCAGCTCTTCCGCTAAACATAATGGCAGACATAACATTCAAGGGTAACACATCCTTAAAGACTGAAGCATGGATTTGCTGGAATAGTCTGTTTGGATGAGGGAAGTTGTCCCCGTTTGTTCAAGAATGTATTTCTTCACAGGCATTTTCTGCCTTTGAGTGCTCTGGATATGTATACCTGCTAGGAATTTCCTAATTATTTGCTTTCATCTGCCAATCTCCCAATAGATGTGGCAACCTGTGTGCGGGGGAAAATAAGTCAGCTGTAATTGCATGTAATCAGGCGTGCTTGAGGCTAGGGAGACCAGAGTAGGTACAGGTTGAACACAAAAAGAAAAATATATTGTAGCTCTGCATCTTATGAAGTGTATCTGTGTATCTGAGCAGTCTTGTTACATAGAGACATAAATCCCCAGTCTTTTGCAACTTTTCTTTCTTTTGTCTCTTCTTTCTTTATGTTTCTTCCATCCCTCTATTTACATTTGGCAGCATGTACTACATATTATACAAGTCGTATTAGGAGAGGCAGAAAAAATGTACCAAAATATCTCAAGGTTTTACTGACTGTAACATTACAGAATGAAATGGTGGCTGAGCACAAGTCAGTACATAAATAAATCAACAAACATTAATGAAAAATAGCCCCTCCTTAACTAACAACAGTTTGGTGCCCTCTCAATCATTTTCCATTCTCAGACTGCAAAGGAACCTCTTAATCACAGGGAAAATAATAAAAGTAACAAAAAAGGCACAGTCCCTGAACTGTGGCCTGGCCATACAGTACATTAAATAAATTCTGCCCTAAATACAGAAGCACTGGCTTCCACATTTCAATAAATAATACATTTCATCAAACTAAAACCGGTAGTCAATTAAAAGCTGGGTCTCCAATAATGGCGGGGGGCATCGTCAACATGAACAAATGCCGGTCAGCCCCAAAATACAGACTGGGATAAAAACAGGGGTGGATAAACTCTTGGTGCCATTCATATATAGTGCATACCAGTTAAGCATAATGTACATTTCTGCCACTTTAATTTAATAAATTCAACAATTTAGTTTTACAGGGTTCAAACCGACACAGGGAGGTTGTTTGATTCAATTGCTTTGTCATCCTTTAATCCCGTCCGCCTCTTGTTGCGTATGGTGTGCTTGCAAATGTTTCACATTAAAAGCTAGAAGGCTTTTAAATTGAAACAGTTACAGAAAGTGTCGAGTTCGTATCAACAGTGTAATGCAATAACTTTAACAGTGCAAAGGTGATCAAAACAAGGCTTCATACAAAAATCTGACCAATTGTACTTATCAAACAGAGGGAATTAGAAAGAAAGGCCTGATACCTTCTGCAGTTGAGGTAAATAAAGGCCCTGGTCACTACTTGAGGAATGTACAGTATACAGTATATACAGTATATACCGTATATATCGTGTATATATATCTATCTCTATATAGATATAGAGATAGATATATATACACCATTCAGCTACAACATTAGAAACGGTAACAATGTTGTGGCTGATCATAAATTAATCTCTCTAATTGAAAAACTGCAAGAGTTTAGATATTATTTGATCCCATTTTGGAATTTAGGATCCGGGGAGTAACTGTTTACATTTAGGAAATAGGGGGAAACAAGCTGCTGACAACATTGTCCAATCAATCAGGTCACAACCTCTTCTATAGATTGGAACAGAATTTAAAAGAAGACTAAGGTCTTACTTTCCTTCAGGTGCAATGCCAGTGTTAGGCCAAACCCAGGTTTTATGCAGTTTTCCTCAGGCACAAGTCTACTTTTATGCGTCTGCGACTGTTACGGTAATTTCCTAAGCATTGAAGAAATGTGTTTGAGCTGATGGTGGAGTGCGTTACTTAGACTGTGTTTATGTTGATTAGGCAGCACGATGCAGTTATTGTGCTCATTTAGTTTTGCTCAATTGCATTTGTGTTAAAACTTGTCAAGACCATCTCTTGCAAATGCAAGGCAATTTTCGTGGCTTTCATGGTGCACGCACACACACGCTGTAGATTCATATATGCATCAAACTACGTATTTGAATGAGACTGAGAAAGATAACCAGCACCATCATCACCATGAGTGTAATCTGGTGTTTCGGAGTTTTGCAGAAACATCAATCCTGCTGTTCTATGTGATGAGTGAGCTGCCAACAATTTCTGTGTAGCTGAGTGAACACCTGTATTCATCACACAGCAGCAGAAATGATACATGTTTCATCAACAGTTTCAGATTTGAGAGCAGGGCTGTGCATAAATTTACACATGGATGGCACAGCAGCCTGACTTCATTAGTTATTTAAATCTCTGGACACAGAGACAGGATTGGTTAAGATCTAACAGTAATTTTTTTATTTTTTTTTAAATCTCCTTGTATTTATCAGTTGAAGACATTGGCAAGAGTGTTACAGAAAGCTTGCTTTGTTTATGTCAACTCTCCATTATTAGCTGATCTTATTAACTTAATCCTAAAAACAGACAACTGCAAATAATCCACCAAAAGGTTTTGTGATTGAGTGACAGTTGGCTCCTCTGAGCCTTTGACAGCCCAAAAATGGCAGCATACGGCTTCACTTCAATGTAATGCAGTGCCATTCTCTCCACATGCCAGTTGTGCCCATGATGTCTCTTCCTCTGCTCTCCTTTAGTGCTGTGTCTGTCCAAGCAAACTAAATAACTATGACTTAAAAAGCTACTATGCTGACAGGCCTTGAAAAGGCGCCGTCTGAACCTATGACACATAGCTCCTTTTGATCGCTTGCCGTCAAGACCAACACAGCTCCACTTGTCATAAAAACCTGCCTCAATGAACTTTTCTAAATTGCTTTTTTTATTCTTGAACACACACAGTCATTGTTCTCCTTCTCTCCTCTCCAATGCTCCATTGCATTTTTGCAATATTTCTCCCCTTCCTACCCAGATTTGTTTTTTTCCCTCTTTGCTCCTTATTGGTTTCTCTTGTCTGTGTCTCTTGATTTGGCTTAATGACAACATCTGAAACAGTAAAGTAATCAACTGAAATGATTCCCCCTGTGGCTCGTAACAGACGCAGAGAGGAAACTGGTATGAGCAGATGATGATTGGCAGCTTTTCCATTTGCATATCTTCTGTATAGCTCTCTGTGCCAGACTTTACAGCAGGGGAATATGTACACGCAGCGGGGGAACCATATTCTGAATATTTTGTCACCTGACTCTTGGCATCAGATTCTCCGATGCATAGTGCATTTATCCCTATGCTGCTTGAAAAAGTAAGTTGGCATTTCTTATGTAACTGATTGAAAAAGTAAACCATACTGTACTGTAAGTGATACTGAAGAAATACGTGGCAGAGCAAATCCATTAACAATTGGACTGTATGACACCCGGGAATTTTCTCTGCTTGTCGACATCAGCATAGACTTTCTCTCTTTATGACTTATTCATTTTACATGGTGGTAGAATACTATTGGAATGGAAAATACACTTCTTTATGTGAGGTATCCACTCTTCAAGGGGGACATGCAGGGATGGCTAAGCTATTTATATCAAATATATCTTCTTCACAACACAAGCAGCCCTCAGCAAGCGTCCACCTTGCTGAACAGTCTGTCAGCACAACACTGACTCTCCACTGGCTCCAGACTTGCTGTTCTGCAGCTAACTCTGACCTCCCAGTGAGTGAAAACAGTTGCTATACAGTAGCAATCATCGACAAGTAAACCTATTTCTGCAGTGCAAAGTTGACGTCACTTAAATTTGTGTGATTCTAAAGTATAAAACACTTTTTGTCACTCTGTCTTTCTGTCCTTTTACAGGCCTTTCTTGTGTTTCTTGCTGAACAGAAATAATGAATCCAACTGTCTTGATCTTGGACACTTGAGCTGTGTTGATGCTTGCTCCTGGGTTTGGTTGCTGGACTTTGCAGTAGCTGGATGGCATTATTCCCCACTATGATGTCCTTCTGCCCAGTATTGTAAATTAAGCTGAATTTAAGAATGAAGAAATGAGGAAAAGCATTATTTGAATCATTTTATGGAGAATATCTCCATATATTGGAAATATGAACCCTGTCATTACTTTGAATATTTTGTCTGCAGAAATAAGATAAGGCTTTGTCTAAAAAAATCAATCCATCTCTAAAATCCGTCTCTACAATACATACAGTATATTTCTCTAAACCATTCTGTTTGCGTTTTCAAATTATGAGTGTTGAATTTATGCATAATGCATGCATTTTTGCATAAATTGATAAATTGCCCTGAAAAATTCCCACAATGGAAATGAAAAAGAAGTGTCCTTGACATTTATACTTCTTGTTGCTTTAAATCCCATTTTATAAACGTAGTCGGTGTCATATGTTCATAATTGTTTCGAAATCTCAATTTACTACCCACTTCTGTTCACCCACTATTCCAAGGTGGGTGGCCCTAGTACTAAGCTTGTATTCACATCAGATAAATAAGCTAAATTAGCTAAATTAGCCACTAAGATTAATAAGCTGCTTTTGTTTTGATGTCTATTTGTAGCAGTTTGTCACAAAGTGAAACCAGATACAAATGGGTGAAAAATTAAAGGAAAAACCAACATACAGTGTCTTAGTAAGGTGTTGGGCCACCACGGGCCACCAGAACAGTTTCAGTGCACCTTGGCATTGATTCTCCAAGTCTCCTAAAGTCTACTGGAGGGATGGAACACCGTTCTTCCAAATGATATTCCATCATTTGGAGTTTTGATGATGTTGGTAGAGAGCAATGTTTAACACATTGTTCCAGAATCTCCAATAGGTGTTTAACTGGGTTGAGTTCTGGTTACTGGGAAGGCCACAGAATATGATTCACATCATTTTCACACTCATCAAACCATTCAGTGATCCCTCGTGCCATATGGATGGGGGCATTGTCATCCTGTTTCTCCACTCATTTTTCAGGTTTTTCCTTTAATTTATCACCCTTCTGTATAAACAAACAGTGTTTAGCTCCTCGATTGTACTAGTCTTATATTGGATTTTATTTTGATGTAACTACCAGCGGTTGTGCATTTGCAGCTATTCTACCAACAGTTTGTTGACATCTCTAGTTCTTTTCATCAAGTGGGAGATATCCTCAGAGTATGAAATTAACGATTTCAATGGCCGACGGGACTATTGTTTTCCAACTTGGCTGCTTGTAATTACGGTTTAAACAATATGATGTGCATTAGATATATAAGTGGTTTGAGCAAAATAAGTATGTTCACAATGACAATGAACATACTGAAGTTTAACAGGTATAATGTTTACCATGTTCACGATATTAGTTTAGTATGATAGCATGGAAACATTTGCTAATTAGCACTATACACAAAGCACAACTGAAACTTAAGTGATCACCAAAGTTACTATTATTCAACCAAATTTCACAGCCATCCTTGCAACAGTTTTTGAGACATTTCAGTTAAAATCACGAAATGTTAAAATGGTAGCACTAGAGTAAAGTCAGAGGATCACTAATGTTAACACAATTTATCTTATCAAATACAAAATCTAATAGCAATCCATCCAATATTTGACAGGGCTAAAATGGCTGACTGACCAACTGATACTGCCTAGCCCCAGCACTAGTGTGGCGGATTGTCTTGTACACAGGCTAGTCAGGGTTGGTTCAGTTGAAATAATTTTCTTCATTTAACCTACAATGAGCATGTTACAATAAAGGTGTACCATATAAGGTAGGTCAGGTAGTGTAAGTTAACTTCCACATGTGAATTTTAGATAAAGCGTCTGATGCTTTTGGCTAAACCCATTCAGGTTCTTCCTTTAATCTCACACTTGTCTGTATGTCTGCCAGAAGTTTGTTCTGGTGGCATACACAAAGTTCTTAGTTCTTTATGTCATTGTTGAAATTGATGCAGCCAAATCCTTCGGCAATCTTCCTTTTGATTCAGAGTGACAGGATCACGATAATGTCGCAATAAAGTGGTAAAACACTTTTCCAAAGGCAATAGCTGTGAGGTGTGATAGCGCTTTAATGCCATCCTTTTGACAGTCTGTACTTTTGCACCCTTTTTTTGATGAATCAGTCAATCTCCTACTTGCCCCTTTCCAACTTTTTTTCCCAAATTGTCTTTGAAATAAAAAAGAAAACATTTCTATTTTTGTCGTCAGCCATTGAGCAGGTTATTCAGGTTTTCAAGCACTATGATTGATGCCAGTTTCTGATGACAGTGCGGTCAAAATGCATGAAAGACTTTTATCTCACATTTTAAGACTGCAGCTTTGGAACTTATTCAGTACTCTCAGTGTGTGCTACTGTGTCTCTCATGCATACATTAGCCCTGTCTCTAATACACATGTGAATCCATGTGTACATCAGTGTGTATATTTATGGGTGGATTCTTAAGTTAGAGCATGTGTGGAATTTGGAGAACATATACAGAAAAGTGTACATGTCTTATTCCCAGTAAAATGCAGAATTTATCTTAGCAGTAGGCTACAGCGTTCTTTACAGCGCCTCCATCTTTGCCATGGGGGAGTAATGCTGCTGATTTAGCTCCTTTAACATTACACCATACATGACCAAGCAGACCTGATTTATTTCCTCTCCATTTTTCCCCTCTATTTCTCCCTCACTGCCTCGATACACCAGCTATCTGTCTTTCTGCTCCAACATTTCTCCCTTTTTTTCCACTGTACATAAAACGCTACACTTACCAAGATGTGATCCAAATGTTTGGCAGTTTTTCTCCTGGCTACTAATGTCAAGTCTACACATCTTTCCTAACTGGCCCACTACTTCAACCACAAACTGCTACAATCACAGGTTTCCAAATGCTTAGTGAGAATAGCAGCAGTTAAAGTTGTTTTATTAGCTCTGTCGTTGTGAGAAGCTCAGTAGTAAATTTGCCTGAGAACTCTACTTCAGTTGTTGACTTACACTCCCTCCACTGCTCCCTCTGTTTCTCCATCTCTGAATGCTCTTTGAGGCAACTAATTAGGCCCAAGTAACAGACTGCACACTGACCTCCGCTTCCTCCCCTTGTTTCCATCCCTCTCTTTTACTCACTACACTTTAGTTTTTATGTCTCACACTGCTACACCATATGCATGACATTATGCTGTCTTGGTGCCATCTGTCTCTTTTTCTCTGTGTGTGAAAACATTTTTGTGTACACAGAACAGATACAGAAACTTTTCACTTATACAACGATTAGGTCCAACCACTGGCTGGGTTTTTAGCCATGCTAGCAGCATGGCCCTAGGGATAGAAATGTTGGTCGGTTGATCGGTTGATCCACCACTTAATTTAACGCTGAAATATCTCAACAACAATGTGATGGATTGCCAGAAATTCTGTAAAAATATTCATGGTCCCCAGATGATTCCTTGACTTTTCATTTGTGCCACCATAAGGTTAACCATAAGGTTAACCATAAGGTTAACAGTTGTTTTTAGTAAATATCTTGACTACTACAGGAACTCTTGAAATTTCATTCACATATTCATGTTCTCCTCAGGATAAACTGTAATTTCTTTTATGATCCCCTGACTTTCATTACATCACAATTTATGACCAAATACCTGCCGAACTAATGACATTCCCTTGAGTACTCTGTGTTTAATGCTAACTAAACAATTTTAGCACTCAAACATGCAAACTAAGATTATGAACAGGGTTAAAGCTATACCTGCTGAACATCAGCATATTACCATTGTCATTAGCATGCTGAAGTAGGCACTTTTTTATCTCCAAACAACACAGTGTGTCACAGAGCTGCTAGCATGGCTGTACTCTTATGGCATGTCCCACATCCATACTACATACTAATTTTATACAGCATGTACTACATTCTAATTATCTCTGTGTACAATTTCAGTTCATTAAGGTCTTATACTAACAGGAAATTATACAGTACATGAGCCAATGCATGTAATAAAACTGTGACTTGGAATGCCACACTATTTTTTTGCAGCTATGAGTAGGTCTTCCGTTTCTTTTATGCATTGCATTTTGGGAGAATAGTGTCCATCAACAGCACATTCAAAAATATTTTTTGTGTTTGTACTACACTTAATTTTGTTTCTTTTCCAGCGCAAACACACCACATACTAAAAGTGAGTATGTAGTATGGATGTGAGACAAAGCTTAAGTCCTTCTCTAGTATTGCACAGTCCTGTATATTTTCAATTTATTTTTGAGTATCATTTTGACTCATTTGAAAATGAATTTAATTTATTGAATAGTATTAGAAAGATCAGTGATGGTTTGATTTTGAGTCTGCTCCAGTTTCTCCCCTACAGCTTGGTCATCTCTTATATATTACTTGAAATTAAAAGTCAATTTTTTGTTGCAAAATGTTGGTCAAGTAATAAAGATTAAAATTCTAACAACCTTGATGATTTTGTTTTGCACAGTATTTTTATTAATAAAACAAGGATTACAGACAGGAAACAAGAATATAATTTACCATATATGAAGAATAACAGTCCTTCCCACCCCACAAACAAACAAACCAAAGAGACAATAATGACCAGACTAGTCAAAAGAATGAAGGCACTTATTCTATGTTGAAAAATAAATAAGAAAAGGAGGTACAATGCACATCCAGCTTCCATATTTTCTACAAAACATAGAAATGGTTGCCCAGTTCAGTTAATATCTTTATAAATCCCTTCATAGAATAGTGGACATTCACAAATTGTACATGGTACATAACGTCTTTAATCCAATGTGCATAATGTATGTTGGAGGTGAAGAGTCTTTCCATTTAGATAAAATAAGCCTTCTGGCAAGAAGTGAGCAAAAGGCTACCCCAGTAGCTTGACATCTAGGGGGAACTTCAAATATTGCAATGTACATTGATGAAGCAGCTGATTTTCCAGAATTTTGGAGAAGGTTTCAAAGACCATATTCTAGGGGACCTGCTTACATCAATCACATGTAAGGTCTAGATCTCTTTTCAATTTAGCCAGATTGACTTTGGGCTAGTGAAGACAATGAGCAACTTCTAACTGAATAACTACGTGTATTAAAACGGACTGATGATGTGTATAATCGTTGAATTGCTTATGACCATAAATAATCTGGAATTTGTTCCCGTTCAAGTCTGCCTGATTATTGATACTGAGTAGTTCATAGATTTTGCTTATTCGTTTAACCTCTATTTTGCATTTAAGCACTAAATCCAGGCCATAAAACATCTGAGCTGCAAATATCTGTAGAAGTATGTATTAGGAATACCGAACCATTTAACTGTCTGTTCAAATGAGGCAAAATTGCCATCCATACAGAGGTCATTTAGTGAGATAGTGCCATGCTTTGACCATATATCAAAGGCTTCATCTACTGTTGAAGGGGTAAAAAGTTATAGTAGTTCTTCGATAATGGTACAGCAAACGAGAGATAATTAAGAGAGATGTGACAATGGCAACCTGGTACACAGTAATACAGTTAGAGAGGTAGAGTGAGCGAATGTCTTTTCCATAGTTACCCACCTAGGGCAGTCTTATTATCCCCTTAGCCAGTATAACACTGACCTTATGTATAAATCAAGAAATTTGGAAGTGCCATACCTCCCACTTTACATGGTCTTTGAAGTGCCCTCTCCCCCACCCTGGGGTGTATTTTGTTCCAGATAAGAGTTTAAATTTGACTGTTTAAGGTAATAAAAAATGACTTAGTAAGGAAGATTGGGAGGCACTGGAAAAAATACAAGAATTTAGGTAAGAAAGTCATTTTAATTACATTTATCCTTACATCAAGAGACAGAAAACATGAATCTTTGTTTCAGATGAGACAGTAGAGCTTGGTAATTGCCTTCCCTAAACATCCCTAAAATTATGTTAAATTTCATTCAGCTCATTCTAAAGGGGTTTGAAGAAAGACAGACACATGAAAACAGTCGTTTTCTGACAGTTAAAATTACAACCGGAAATTTTACAAAATTCAGTAAGCATTTCTAACAAATATGAAAGGATTGAGGCTGTGTCAGATATATAAAGCAGCATATCATCAGTTTATAGTGACACTTTGTGTGCCACAGTTCTCTGCTGTACACATTTAATCCTGTCATATGCCCTCAGGGCTATAGCAAGTAGCTCAGTTGTTACAGCAAAGACGGGAGAGAAAAGACATCTCCTTGTACCACTCGAAGAAGGGAGATACAGATGGGTGACAAATTAAAGGAAAATCAAACAGAAGTGTGTTAGTAAGGTGTGTGGAAGCCACCTGCTGTGACAACAGCTTCAATGCACCTTGGCATTGACCCTACAAGTCTCTGGAACCCTACTGGAAGGATGGCATGCCATTTTTCCGAAATATATTCCCTCATTGGTGTTTTGATGATGGTGGTGAAGAGCGCTGTCTTACATCACGGTCCAAGATCTCCCATGGGTGTTCAGTTGGGTTGAGATCTGGTGACTGCGAAGGCCATACCCTATGACTGACATAATTTTCATACTTAACACACCTTTCAGTGACCCCTCCTGTCCTGTGTGGAGTCATCTGCATTTGCTATGTTTCTCCACTCATTTATTGAGGTTTTTCCTTTAATTTTTCACCCGTATGTATATTGTTGTCGCACTCAGCAGCCAATGGGGATAGGCATAGCACCTTGATCTTTGATGTAAATTTAAGCTCAAAGTCTAATTTACCAAAGGGGGTGATCCGTATAAAGTGTTCACAAGACTTCTAATGTTGGAAAAAGAATATTGTTTTTTTATAAAACCCGTTTGGTTGGGTGAAATGACTGATGAGAGGATGTCTCAATTTAACAAGCCTGGATTTTTTCTAAGATTTTGGTTTCAGTCAAACAGAAATGGGGCAGTATGTTCTGCATTCCAGTGTTTTTTTTTTTTTTGTCTTTTTTAAAGATCAACGTAATAACTTCCTGACACATAGTGAAAGGAGGGGACGATGATATGAAAGATTCTTCAAAGACAGATAAAAGTAATGGTAAAACCCGTGGAATATCTGTTTGCACCCGAGGATTTGCCACTCTGCATGCTCCTAATCGCCACTTCCAGCTCTGAAACTCTGATTGGCTGCTCTAAGTCCTTAGCCATATCTGTATCTATGGATGGCATGTTAATTTTTTAAACAATACCTCCAGATCTGCTGATATGTATTTGTGCTTTATGCCTTGGGCGTTTTTCAGATTTCAAGAATACATTGATGAGCTATATTACAACGTAGCTAGCGAGCCAGGACTCTCCTGGCTTTTCACTGTGCTCGTCACTTTGCATCTGTATTTTCAGCTTGTCGGGTTGTGAAAACATTATATTCAATGTGTAATAATAAGTGTTGTTTAAGTGGCACTGGTGTGGGAGTTTGACTGTGTGATAATTCCAGCCTTAATATCTGATCTGTCAATTGTTTGGGGCGATCATTTCTCACTCTCCTCTGATTTGCCCAGCAAGAAATAATTTAGCCTTTTTAATATGCCTTAAGCACCTCCCACACAGTAGAAAGTGACATCTCTGGAGTTTGGTTGATTAGGTTGTGTAGTGAGTGTTAAGGTCAATGGGCTATGCTTAGATATCACTATGGCTTCATAGTCATAGTCATAGGAGAGAGAACACAGTTGAAGTAACCCCACAGAATAACTTGATATTTTACCATATTTGGCAATTTAGAAAAGAAGTTACATACACATTAGCTAGAATAACAAGTCAATACAATGATCCAACTACAACTAACAAAGCAACCAACAGCGTAAGATTAAACACTTTGTTGCTACAGACGGTATGTGTTTAGTAACAATTATGGCAGGCGTCCTGGCCTTACATTGGAAATTGGAATGAATGGCTGATCCCACGTGATCAGTAAAGTTAAAAAATATTTAGTTTAATTAAATTAAACATAATCTTCCCCATCACTCCACAAAAATAAATAAATACGTAAATAAATAAAAATATATAAATAGATAAAAAGTAGTTAATAAATATATTAAAAAGGTAAGTAAATAAATACAGAACATATACCGTAAATATACATACATACACACACACACAGACATATAAACCCCCCCACACACACACAAACACACACACACATATATGTATATCGTCCTCCTCTTCTAAAGGAGGGGGCGTGGGAGCCTGCTGGTGGAGGAGCCTCTGTACTTGCATTTTCGAAGATTTGTTGCCAGTATCTTGCATGAAAATTTACCAAACTAGCAACATCCCTAAGTAACTTAATTATCGTTTGTAATATAGTGCGATGAAGAGCGCTATCAAAAATAAAAAATAAAGCAGAAATTAGGCAGGAGCTTAGCTAAACTAGTCATACTCCATTGCCTGTGTCTATTGCTTGCTAGTGCCCCCAACCTTTGATGATCTTAAGGTTAAGATTAATTTACCTGGCTCCCAATTATTTAGATATGTCTAGGTAAAAAATTTAATCTCATCCATCCTTAAAGCGAACCCGCAGTGTCTGTCTACTGACTACTTTTAGAGAGAAGTGTATTATGAACAAAATTCTTCCAAACTACCAAACAAATTCTACAGAGCACATCAGATTCATTGAAAGATAACTCCTATAGATTTAAGGAAGTCTAGATGGTTGTGACTGGTATATTCACTTCAATTTCAATTCAATTTATTTATATAGCGCCAAAATCATAACAGAGGTTATCTCAGAGCACTTTTCATGTAGAGCAGGTCTAGACCGGATTCTTTATAGTTATATTTGCAGAAAACCAACATTTCCCCCATGAGCAAGCACTTGGCGACAGCAACAAAGAAAAATTCCCTTTTAACAGGTAGAAACCTTGAACAGAACCCGGCTCATGGTGGGCGGCCATCTGCCCCGACCGGCTGGGTTGAGAGAGAAAGAGAGGGGGGGGGCATAGCACGGTAGACGTATAACATAAAGATGTGTAACAATAATGAGACTAATAATAAAACTAATAATTATAATTATAATCATAATATTTGAAGCGGTGGGTGTTGAGCAGGATTATGGGGGCAGTAGGTGGTTTGCTGTCATATTATGTGGTCAGAGCTAGCTAGTTATTTGAGTATCAATAAAGCCACTGAAATGCAACTTAAAATAAATAGTGGAGCGTAATAAAATGAATCCCCACATGTCAAAGACCTGTTTAAAATGTAAATCCGAAGATGGGATATACATGTATCGCATGTTTGAATGTCACTATATATCTTATCTGGTCAGATATTCTTCAACACTTAGTCTTGCCCCAAGTGCCTGTATTTTAGGAATTCTCCAATCCCACCACTCCCTGTTAATTCTTTCAAGGTTTAGTTGCTCAGAATTCTTTATTTTCTCTGCTAGACATTGTATACAGGTGCAGTGGATATTCAAACACCCTTCTGTCATAACACAGTGGATCAGATCTACCAGGGAATTCATGCCTATGGAGACTTTAAGAGTGTTCTTGAAGGACAAGCCATTTCAGTTTTACAATAATATGGGCCCCTTTTCTTTCCTATCACGGAAACAACATGATCCTGACTCTAAAAAGATGACTTTGTGGACTTGCATTGGAATGACTACTTGGAGTAGAATGCTGTGGGCTGAGAATCTTTCATTTTTTAAATTTGTATTACTTACTTTCTGTAACTCTGTCACTCTACTTATTGACCAGCAGCAATCTTTATTCTGTTTGTTCTCTTGTTTATGGTTTAATGATGAACAAATGAGAAAAAAAATATATATAAAAAAAATACTTTAGAATTGTATCTAAGGGAAGATGTCTTTTTCCCATCATTAGGTATGTGCTAACAGAGTCACAGCATCTTATGTTAATAGTCATTTGGCAAAAAATGATGAATATATGTCCTGGATCCCACTACTAAATCTGTTGTATGCTAAAGCCTTGGAATTAAAACAGTGTTTGATGTACAGGATACATTTTGTGTAGATGAAATTGATTATATTATTTATATGTGTTATTTATATTCGGTAAGTTGGACTTCATTCAAAAACCATGTGCTGTTCACTAGAATAAATGATCAGACTACATTGTGAAAAGCCTTTCTGCATATAATCAGGAAAACTGCTATCAAGAAACTTCTTATCTATCTATCTATCTATCTATATGTTGTCTCACAGACTACTGTATTTTTTGTAGCAGAAAACAAACTGGCATGTACAGGAGAAAAAAATCACTGATTCCTCTCAGTAAAGTAAATGTAATATGTGATTTTAAAATCAACAACTTGTGAAAACCAAAGCCAGACCTTAAAAAGAGCAAGCAAAAACACCTTAGGTTAAATTAAAAAAACCTTATTTCACAAACTAAGCTACCATCTTTTGGTGGTGTGGTGGTGGTGACTGTCTTTGCACAATGAATACAACTTTGAATTCCAAGTGACATTTCTTTTCACAGTTGTAATCTCTGTAAAGCAGGGATCTAATAACTCTCAGTCTAAGTCAGTTTTAAACATGTTTTCAAGGGGCCTATAAATAAATATCTTCTAAAATGGAAAAAAAATGTCAATTTTTATTGTTTTTACTTGAAAATATAACAACTTAATAGCGATAGGCTACATTTAAATAAAGTGTTGTAATTTAATTGCCTAATCATTACATATGTACTTTACATATCCGGTCTTCAAGGGACTGAGGGGTTTTAACAACTCAGTTAATAAGAACAATATGAAGTGTCTGTGTGGTGCACTCAGAAGAATAAGTACTTGTAAAATACAACAATGAAATGTTTTAATATTAAACAAAGTCAAATTGTTTGCAGTGTGGTCTAATTAAAAGACAAAGATGAAAGGAAACTTGTCTTCAGTATTGCATTTGTCACTTTGAAACCCCATAACACTTCAACAAACTTGGCACCCTGAGCAAAGCTATCCTAAAAAAAAATATTTTGAAATTTGGAGGGAGGATGGATGGTTCCACCGTACTTGTGGACAAAAAAACTCAACAACAAAAGTCCAAAAACCAAACAACTCACTATTTTATAGCAACCCTAGTGCCATGGGTCTAGGGGTGGCCTGTCAGTCTGTCGGGCGACCACTTTGAGCAAGAAGAAAATATCTCAATAAGTATTGGATGAATTGCCATGAAAATTTGTATAGGCATTCATGAGGATGAATACTGATGGTGCTGGTGATCCCCTGACTTTTCCGCTGGCATCATCCTGAGGTTCACATTTGTGGTTTTGAGTGAAATGTCTCAACAACTATTGCCCATAAAATTTGATGCACCTTTTATGGTCCCCAGAGGATTAATGCTAATGACTTTGGTGATCCCCTGACTTTTCATGTTGGTGCAATAAAAGAGATAATTATAAGTTTTGCTATTGCTTCATAGCTACCATTAGCATTAACTGCTGTTTACTTAAAAGTCTAGAAGAAACGTTGCAAGTTCAGCTTCAAACTTCATTCTATTACCAAGAGCTGTCACTAGTGGTGGAAAGCAACGCCAATGTTAACTTTTGCTTCTATTTCTATCACTCCCTTTCTTCTACTGAATTTAGCATGCTAACCAGCTAGCCCAGGCCCGGCCGGCGGGCCATCTCGTCACTTTCCAATTGCGAGTCGCCGTAGCAGCCAGGCCACCCTGAAGAAGTAGTGCTGCTGAGAGGGAGCATTCTATCCTCTTGTATTGATGCAAGATACAAGAATGCAACAATGACTATAGCTCTTGGCAAGCGACCATCACCACCACCTGCTCCCAGCACGAAACCAGGTTCACCGGCAGAATAAATGTACAAATAGCCTCTTTAACAGATCAGAAATTCAATTTGTCCAATATTTTGGTGTGTTAATTTGTTAATTGCTATTTACTGAATGTATATGCTAAACTAAGATGTTTAACATGGTTACCAATTTTCTTGCTAGATTCAGCAACTTTTAAGACCCCTTTAGCAACTTTTTTTTCTTTAAAAGGACCAAGAGACAAATCCTGTGATTTTCCTTAAACTCCTCTCCCTTGAAGAGAGTCACCAATATTTCTCAGTGAATGTGCTCTCATGTGGCTGTGTTCATTGAGTCAGGAAGCACAGCAGCACTTTCAGTTGACCAACTAGCAGCCAGATAGAAACGTTTTTCTTTAATGTTTTTTTTCCCTCAGAATACACAGTTTAGCTTATTGATGTACGTCACTGGTGTGTGTTCCCCTTAAGCCTCAAGGGGAAAACCTGTTAGTCATCACCTGCACTGCTTAAATTAAACTAAATTTTCTCATAGTACTCCGGTCGAATTTTTTTGTACTTTTGGCAGTTAGCTTGTTAATATACAATAGAACAGTTGGTTGGAGAAGGCAGAAATTTTATCAATACTAGACTTTGATTGCAAGGCTATACTTTCCTGAAAGCAGTATGTATATTTTCTTTAATTTTTTTAGCAGAAAATATAACAACTAGATTACATATACTGTACAATCAATGGAAAAATGCTCCAAGCAATAAAAATTAAGATGATGGTCCATTCATGTGAGCTTAATATGTTTCAAGAACAAAGTTCGACTTATCCCAGACCTGAACCTGACATACGTTTTGAGATTTTGAGTGATTCAGAGATTCAGAGTGTGCCCAAGATCTGGGGCACACTGCTGCCTTTCAATTTACTTTGTGTGTCTTGGAACAAAATGGACCAAAATCTGACACAAGGAAGCCTTTTAATGTGTTTAATCCCAGTGCTGAAATCTGGTTGTAAATTAGCAGCTGGTACTGTATACACAGTGTGGCTGACCACACAGTATACATGAAAAATGATGAACATATGGAGGGAAACTAAGTGGTGAATTCAGTCTTCCTCAGGAAGGAAGTACAACAACACAAAGCAGGTGCACTTCACCACATTCGGACGGATCCATCTATGGGTGCCTTTGGGTGCAAATGAAAGCATTTTAGTGCAACTTCCTTACTGAAATACCTGATCTTCATACACAACGGCAGTTCTATTTTTTTCTTTCCTAAGTGCTGAAACAGTAAAAGAGGTCTATGGAGAATGAGAATCAATGCGGGGTATGTTTTCAGTATGTTAGGTTTACTGTCACCTCTTTTCCAGCCTGGCTGGAATTTATACAAAGGAAACAGCAAAACACAGGTGAATGTACGTATAAACATAGGCCAGTTCAGAGGGTTTTTTGGGGAGGGGTTTGACTGTAATGCAGGTCTTCAGTCCTCTCTCTCTCTCTCTCAAGCAAATAAATACCTTAGAGGTTCAATAGTTCAATCTTTGCTTTTCCACATGTAACCTGAAGGCTGGTCTTGATCGAGAGTATGACTAACTAAGAATAATTTATGTGTATAGCATGGTATGAGATTCATACCATTGGTTTCTTTGAATACGCTTTGAATACAATGAAATTGCGAGTCTTCTTCGATCCACAGATAACAAGAGGCAGAACCCAACCACAATGGCAGTGTGCAGATGCTGCACTTGACAGAAGCACAGAGAGCAACCATCAGACCTCATCTGGAACTAAATGAGAAATAACCCCCCTTTCCTGTCAGAGTCTCATTCTGTTTTACTTTTTGTCCTCTCTCTTTCCCTTTAGCTTTCTTGTTCTTTTTGTCTCTCTTCTCACTTTCAACAAGCTCTCTTTTCTCTGTCCTTTCTCCCCCCTGCTCTTTCATCTCTCTTTTTTTAACTCCTTTTCTACCTTGCTGTCTGTCTTTCTTTCACTGTGCTTTTATCTTTCTGCCCTCTTCTCTTTCCTCTTACTTTCATATTCCCTGTCTCCCTGGATCTATCTCTCTTTCTGTTGATCACATCCTGTCATCTCAGCAGACCTGACAGCTCAGTAGCTGCGGAGAATGGATGATGACTTACTTTCCCCTCTCTAATACACCCAGGGTGGGGAAGGCTGAAGCCAGGCCTTGAGCAGGAATTAGTGTCACCATGACAATGCAGTGCGGGTGTGTAATGGTACAATTTGGAAAGCTGACAGGATTCACAGCTTTAGTTCAGCTGGGGCAGAGCACAGAGAGGACACAGAGAACCTTGAATTGAGGGCAGGGAGGTTGGGGGATGACAACATTCTGTACCTCAAGTACCTTCCAAACAAAGACAAAACAACACAAAATTAATATTATTACCAGTGAGTTAGTGGGAGCACATGTACTGATTCTGTCATTCTTGGTATTTTAATTGCGACTAGTATGAAATGTAGGTATCAGAACTATAATATTCCAATAAAAAGAGGTAGTATGCTCTCTAAACCTGTAGGGGCTTTGCAGTGGAATCATAAATCTTTTTGTAACCTCTTCTGGTGCCATGATGACCGACCTGGCTGTGTGGAAATTACAGCTCCACACTGCATAACAAAAGGGCAGAAGGAGACATATACCTGGGAAACATTGTTGTCCTCAAGTTGGTCACAAGGTTGTGAAAAAAGAGCTTGATAAAGTACATTTTCAAAATGTTAGTTTGTTCCTAAGGTAGAAGATTTATTTCTTCATTTTATAGCTCCTTGGAGAACCTCTTAGAATTTATTAGAGTACAATTAGAGTAGAATTTACTCCACATGGATTTACACCATATGAACATATTCTAGTAGTTAGGCTTTGTTAGATACCCAACTACCCAACCAGCTAATTGATTAAAGCATCTCATGCAGGGGTGTACGGAAAGCTACACTCAACAGAGCTGACTGTGAGTTCAGGGGAGTTTGGTAGGAGTGAAAAAATAAAGGGTATGCCCTGTTTCCTTTTCTGATAATTTAAGTGAGAACATATTTTAGGATGTACGTACTGTACATACAGCATGTCTCTAGATTAGATTTACATTTTTAGAAACAATATTATTATCTATTCATTTACTTGGATATAAATCACATCTTTGTGTGAGAATAAAACTGAATATTGGCAAATGCCAAGGACACAACCTAAATGTCATCAGTAATAGAAACAGCCCTGAACTGCTTCTTCTGAATTCATTACAGCAGATATTAGATATGTTTGAAACAAGGCAGTAATGGGTAGATGATGATATAATATGCTTTCCTACCTATCAATTTGACAGTATTTAAACATGCAAAATAATTCAGCAACATGCTATAATGTCCAGTTTCCAAACGAACAAACAAAAGAAGCTTTCTTTAGAAGTTGAGCATTCAGAACTGAAGTAACACTGTATATTCGTCTGTTATTGTGACTTCTATCTATTCTGTTGTAAATGTTGGGCAGTAAAGCTTGGGTGAATAAAGGGGGAATTATGCTTCTGCCAAGTGGAAATATCTCTGTGAACCTATGCAGAGGAGGGTGTTGCGAGGGTGACGACACACACTTCCCAAATCTCAACAAGACATTGTGTGGACCGGAGCATAAAGCAGGCCATCTGGTTGATCCAACTCCTGTTGGGAGGCGGATTTGAAATTGAGAAGAAAAAAAATGGAAGTTATACTGTAAAAGTCATACAATGTACGAGTAAAGAAAACAGTTAATGTCTTTGAATGACCCCTGTGCATGTTTGCTTACTACTGCTGCCGCACAACTGGGCTACTTTTTCTTTCACAGGGCAGGTAAAAATTGATTTGCACAAGGTGTTATCATTTGGGCTACTTTTTGTACCGTTGCGGACGCATTCCAGAGTGACTTGCAGGAGGGAGAGATGTGAGGCAATGATAGTGCATGAGATGAGAGGGAAGGTAGTTAGAAAGTAGAAGGTAGTTATTGTAGTTTAGTGACACAAACAACAGCAGGCGGCAGTGGCAGTGATGTACAGCTCATGGAGGCAATCGAGGCACCCTTAGTGCCGAATGCCATATTTTTTTTGTCATAACTCTCTAAAATCTAAACACATGGAAACAATACAAATATTTTTAGATTAATTGTGATGTACTCTTTCTGAGGATGCCATTACTTCTAAGTTCCATTTAGAATCAATGTCCAGAAATCTGCTGAGAAATCAAAGAAAAAAGAGGCTCTTTATAACTCCAGAACTCGCCTTAGAATCATCAAGTTTTCTTAATTTCCAAAATGTAGAGAAATATCGGTTAGAAAAACGGGGCTCAGGATGTAGCCCACACCAGAACTCATGAGGTATGTCAGTTGGCAAGAACACGTAGCAGGGAACACGGAGAATGGAACTTTTTTATTGGTGCACCATTAGCGCCTGTGTATTGCTATGTTTCTTCTATTTCACACGGGATGGCAGACAGCCTACCTCTCGTCGTCAGCTCAAGACCAAACATGGAGAAGCTCTCGCTAGCTAGACACCAGGCCTTCTCATATGAGACATTACGGTTAGGGATAGGGTTGAAACCCAACATTCATTTCAACTATATCATTACGATTGATCATTTTCGCAGCGGAATAAAGTGAAAATCAACTCATCATCAAAACGAACAATATATTGTTTTAAAACGTAAGATTCACAACATCCTTTGTAGTTAGCTAGTTACAACTTTTCCGCTATTTTTAAATATCCTGCCATTGTCAGGGGAAAAGGAATTATGTATGTAACGTGTGTAGAAGGAATATCATTGCAATCTTTTGCATACTTATAAGGTTGAGTTAAACTGTTTTCGCCCTGGAACACAGCCACAACCATAGCTCAAACTCATCCATGGCAACATTATACTTCCTGTTTCTTGTAAAAATTTACATGTGTTCATATAAGTGCAGACTTTTAACATTTGTATAAGAAACAGTATGTACAGGTTCGAAAAAAAACCTGTCCCTAAGTGAAAAACTGGCTGCTTTTACAACAATTGGGCTTATTCTAGGATCTGATTAGGCTCCTTTTTCCACTGAAACCTACGTGCAGCCCAGGTAAGATGTTTATGGTGCTAGGCATTTTGTTGTTGTGATTATTATTATTATTATTATTATTATTATTATTTTATTATTTCAGTAAGAACAAGTACATTTTCAAACATAGTTATTACAGTACAGTTACCAAGCCCAGTAATGCGCTGGTCCATTCACATTTAATATATCATTAGGGAATGTCAAAGTTTTGTCTTATTGTTAAGTCTTATTTCCATGTTCTGCCTTCCTAGCTAGCAAGCTAACAAACCAAAATTAATTAGCCACAATATTTTGTCTTTCTATTTCTACACCTGTTTAATACAAAAGATGTGATGTGTGGGTTTTTAAAGCTTTGTTGCTCGGCTACTGACAGTAAGTAAACAAGTTACTAATAATTACCTCTGCTGGTGAGTAACAGTATTGCAATTACTTTTTAGATGAGCAATAAGTAGTGAGTAATTGATGACACTGATCATGTAGCTTGCCAAACTCTGCTCTTACATACGACACCTATTGTACCTAATTGGATTCTACCTGTTGTAATCACCATCAAAGCTAACAATTAGCTGCTGAGAGGGCTAATGTAGGGAGGTCTGTGACACGCTCCGTCCAAAGAAATATCATGACACTGCAGCTGCGTTCTGGTTATGTATTGTAGAGGATAAAAGACCTTACAAGAAGCTCAGTATGATGCGATATAAACTGTACAATATTAATAACCCACTGCTGCTGATTGACAGTGAGTTTTCAACTATAGAGCTAAACTTGACCAGCGTCCAGTGCTTACTCTTGCCCTGTGAAATGCTAGCAGCAATATGAAGACATTAGCTAAACAGCAGGTAACACCATCACAGCTAAAATGATGACATATCAGATGCTGTACACAACTGTATGCCTAGATAAAAAACATGCAGGGAGACTCTTATATGCCAGTTTTCACATTCTATCTTTCACCACCGAGCTGAGCGAATTTGGAGAATAACTCTGCGACCTTTCACAACCAAAACCAAAGTAAATAACACATTCCTTCCTTAAATATGACTTGGAATACCTCACTCTCAAAACTGGCCCTTTCTTTTTTACTGTGTTTGTGGAGAAGATAGGAATCAGTGCTGTATGCAGGGAATGTTCTATATGATCACTGACAGTGCAAATAAGCAGAAAAGCCATTTCAGTCAGGAAATGAGAAGGCAGCGACTTGTGGAGGCCCTCCAAAATGATACTTATCTGCCAATCAGAGAGGAAATCAGAGATAAGGAAAGGCGGATTGCAGGCGAAGAGACAAAAGGAAGTAAGGTGTTCGGTGAGAGGTGAGGGTGAGGAGGTGAAGGAGTGCGTGATGGTGAGGGATACAAGGGGGAACGAGAGAATGTGCAGTGTTCAGATTGCGGGATGTGAGGGAGAAAGATGTGGAGTAGGTAATAGATGATGAAAAAGCACATGTGGGTCACGAAAGAAACAGAGTGTGCAGGAGTGAAAGAAAGTGTGACTCAGACAAATAGAAAGTGGGTGAGTGAGAGGGGGTGGGGTAATAGACAGAGAACATCAGACTTTTTTTTTCACCTTATGCAGTTGGGGGAAGATACCAATTTCACCTCAAAGCGAACATGAGATGGAAATGTCATCTCCACACAGGTAATTTACTCTCCCCTGCCTAAAATGTGCTCTTCAAAACGGCAAAGGCCAGGAGAGAAGAGGCTGATGGCCGTATGTACGGTGTAGTAATGTGTGGCAAAAACATGCTAAAAAAATCCTCACTCTAAATAAAACAAAATGAAATATTCTAAAACATTAAATATTTTGGAGCACCAATTGTTCAATGTTAAATAAATCACTACATTATGAAATAAATAATCATTACAAATAAATAAATCAAACATATTACAAAACCAATAAAGTATGATTTGGATGGGTACATTTTAAAAACTTGATTTTTATAAAGTCCTTTCAATATTATTATTTTCATTTTAATAGTTTTAATTCAGGTCATTTTTATTTCAAAATTCAAAAAGTGGGATCAGTTAGCTGGCTCAGTTAGAAGTATTTGTAGCCTTGTTATGCTAAATAAAAGGAGACGTTTTTTATTGTACTGTATTTGTACACTGTGCTCATTTATAGCAGCGCCCTCTAGTTGGTTGATTCAGAACTACTTTTGGCATTACATTACGTTTGGAGGGCCTGCTAATATCAAGGTTGAGGGCATGTGTGATTGGCTGAAAGGTGAAGGGGAGCGCAATGGTGACAACTCCGCTGTCATACAATAGACTTGACTGTGACTATGACCGGGCAAAAATTATACTATGAACAAATAACAGACTTTTGACAAAGCCTGGTAAATCTAATAAATAAAATCTGATAAAAACCCAATACATCGGCTGGGCCAACCTATTGACCAATATTAGCTCATTGCAGATGTACTGGTATTAGTATGAAGTGTAAATGACAGATGATAAAATGACAAGAAACTGAAATATGCAAATTTGAAGATATGTTTTAAAACAGAGTCACCATTCAGTAGTTTGTCCACCAGAGAGTAGTGATAAGTGTATTAAAAAATTGTAAAATATCCTGTCTAGTACTTGGTTGTATTTATTTAAAAACAAAATTTAAGGGAACTTTATCAAAAACTTTTATTTTATGGCCTATAATCCTGTATTGGTGAGGCTATAAATTCTGTAATGAAATAAAAATGAAAGTTTCATAATAATGACTTTAGATTTGTTCATACTTAATTGAGTTGAATAATTGATTAATTTATTTAACTATGTATTGGTTCATTGATATATTTTTCTCAATTTTTTTCTACAGATTCTTTAAATCTAATTTGAATTTATTTATTTAATATTGAACTCTTCGGCTTTCCATAATATTTTATGATAATATTTTTTTTAAAAGTAGTTACATAAAAGGGTGATTTTCAGTTGAAAAGGAAATAGGAAACATCCATCCATCCAAGATGGCAATTTGCAGTCTTTATACAATTGTTGTTTTGTTTTGTTTTTTTTATACATGTGTCTCTCTGAATTCTCAGTTGGAAAACAAAAGTGTACAAATGTGTCTCGGCTCTCCAGTATGTACCAAGCCTTTATTGCCCTGCTGGAAACATTCTCCTCTGGCAAGCTGGGTGGCTCAGATAAGCAAATGTGTCGTCAACTCAGCACCTTGTCTCGGTGGTAGAAAACAGTCCAATCAATACATCATTAATCATTGGTTTAATGTGGCCAAGTCCGATGTGGACAGGCATTAAAACGGAGGGATTAGTGGGAGGAGAATTGAGCTTGACGGCTTGCATGTGAAGTAACAGAGCTTCAAAAAAGAATCCGGATAAATTATGAGAAAGAAATTTGTTCTGGGTTCTGAACCCAACCTGATGGATAGTAGCTACAGGCACTGAGTACGTGTATGTGTAGGTGGATATGTCTGGATAGGTCTGTTTGCAAAATGTGTCTGTATATGTTTCATACATGTCGGTTATGCTGTTCAACTTATGATTTTCTCATGTTAAAAGATAACTTCACCATTTGAGCGCGTTCAGTCGTTACTGCTTTGCCACAACCAGCATACTCAGCAAGCTATAAAACTGTGAGTCATAGCTCTGGCTCATCTGTGGCAACTTGTAACACAAGATTTATTTCTGTCACTCACATAAAAATTGACCAAGAGACAAAATCACCTAACAACCATTTTACCTTTGCTGATATGGTTAGTAAAGCAGATGAAGGCATAAGATAATTAATTACCATGTGGCATGGACAAACACTTACATTTGAATCTCACACAAAGCTGTGCCTGCCCTCCACACATACGTCGCATTCAGCTCAAAAGAAAAAAAATATATTGCATGAGCGTTTACTTTCTGATTGAATCTTGTGAACAAACTACATTTCTTCTTCACTACAGTATTACACTAAATAATGAATACTGAGCACTCAAAAGCCTTCCTGCCTGTCTGTCTCTGCCAGTGCTATGCTGTTTGTGCTCCTACTGGTGGACAGCGCGTAGCAGGCCAGTGCTCCGACAGTCACACTCGAGACATTTTCCCTCCACCATAAATTTTTCACCATTTTTTCAAAGCCCTTGGAACATGTTACATGACCTCCTATAATTTTCAAGTGGAACACCAAGAAGAAAAAGATGGGTTCAATAAGTGCTACCGGCAGCGAGCAGTAGTGGGAGCTATATCCTGAAGTTAGAAGAGAGGGGACCTCAAAATTGGCACCCTGAGGTGTAGGGGGCTTATGCATAGAATCAGTGTGACGTGATTCCCTCTCATTCACTGTTAAATATCATTATCACTGTGTACCACTCAGCAAAAACGGTATAAGAAAGTGTAGTTAAAAAAAAACAACTTTCAAATACTGTATGATTAAGATTGTATGAAAAGAAGAATGGAAAAAAAGAAATTAGCATAATAACGAAACATAGCTTTGTTTTTTCACGTTTCACAGTTAATGAATGTATACATAAATCTAGTTAATGTAAAGTAATCATTACTCTCATTTTTCATTTCAAACAAAAGAAATATGAACAAAGCCAATAACGGAGTGAAAGTTTTGCCCGGACTGCCTCTTTAACATTTGCCATATTTACTCGAGGCAAACTAACCCAGTGAACCTTGTGAAACATGCAGTGAATATGTGAAGGTTTTTTTTTTTTTTTTTTTTGGAATCATAATTTTATTGTGCACTTTAATGTGAACTCTGCATGAACCCTTCATGAGCAAAATATTAATGTGGGATAATGTTTTTTTTTCTACACGTTTAAGAATACAGATGGCCGAAAAATGCCATAAAATTGAGTCCAGAAGCTTATTATTATTATTGTTGACAAAATATGTTGAACTAAATCTGACAGTACTAAGTTGAGATTGACCCACAAACCTCTCGATGACCGATTTTGGCAGCCCTTTGTCAGCGCTTACTGCTTCGTTCCCTTTCGGCGAACTTTATGTCATGCGAGGCCTGTTCAGTGGGTAGACATCCTGCCAGCTGATGTTTACACCTCCCTCCTCATCAGTCTTTGGAAGTGAGGGTCAAGGATGTCATCCTTTTATCATTGAGGAATCATGTGCTCCCTATATCCATGCATGAAATAAAAGCTGATTAACCCATTGGCCGACAACCGTTAACCAGCAGAAAAGAATGGGACATGAAGGCATTTTGGTATGGCCTCTCCTATTGAGAGCTTGACAGATTAGTCCCCAAACAATTCTATCACCCTTCCACTAAAACTTAACCCCTTGATCTTTTCCAGGGGAAATGTGCCATGCACTTTAAATGACCCCCTCCAAAAACATCAGAGCTTTTCATTCCTGAATCCCCTGGCACCATCTCACCTTCGTGACTGTCCCATGATTCTGACAATGTGAGAGCTGATGAGAGATGGTGAAAGGGGAACAATTATTCATCAGCTACATCCTCTGGAGGAGTCCAGATCCAGCTCATCCAGGGAGCACATGCCTGACAAATTCCCTGATTTCCTCTTAAGTTGGGTTACATGAAACCTTTGAAGGACAGAACAACCTAAAGCTAAATGAGAAACACTCTTTTTACTATTTATTGGACCTGAAATGTCATACACATGCATGTTTAATGTTAAATTATGTATGTGTCAGCACCGGGAGAGGATACCTCTACAACTACGCTGACATGACGGTAATGAACTTAAATGAGTTGGTGCCAGCAACTGACAATCAAACAGTGATTTAATTCATGCATCCCTGCATGCAATTTATGTAATTACAGAAAAATAAAATACTGCAGGTTTTTATGTGCTGTTCACAATGATAATCACATAGTGTAGCCTGTACAAACTCAACATCAGGTCTGGGCTGTTTTTAATTTTCATTTATCTAACAGCTGGTTTTCTTTACAGTGCTCATCGAATCCTCATAGAGCTGCTAGTGTGGCTTCAAACTGTAATCTTGTTGTTAACTAGTTTCGTCTTAATATGTAAATCTTTCTTTTGTTTAAGGAAAGATCCTTCAGTCTGGAGCCATATTGTGTAACCCTGGCTGGAAACACAGTTTGTATAATTGCAAAATGTATGTTGACATCATGTTTAGAACAAACTCCCAACTGGTTGAAGTATTTCCAGTGAACTTTATGTCTTTCAAAGGCCATGAATGAAAGGTTGTTAAGCCATTACCACTTTCTTGACTAATGCATTTCTCAAGTTCCTGTGTTTATGACTTACACATTACAGTATAAGCCCCTTTGAGCCGCAACAGCAGCCAAGCGTTCGGGTGATCAACTTTCACAGGCGCCCGAGTTAATACAGGCTTTAGCAACAAACCTGATCTCGATAATTTTTCCAGTGTTTTGGCATTGTCCTGTGGTTTATAGGGGCTGTTATCATCAACTAATTAATATGTAATGAATGGGCTTTTTAAATAGAGAGCAGGATAACAAATGTGTTGGGGATGCTAGTGCCTCACTAATAAATCAAGCAAGTGATTGTAAACATGCAGGGCTCACACACACGCTCTGACTTTATGAATGAGCTGTCAGTACTGCTCTGTCCAGCTATGGCAGCTAAAGTTCAAAGCTCTGACCTTTGATGTGATGTTTCCATGTGTGTCTGAGGCAGTCGCTGAAAGGAAGCAAGAAAACATCTGACCCTTTCACTTCTTCTTCAGGGAGGAAGTTGTGATTAAGACCCAACGTTTGCAGTGTCTTGAGGAGGGGGGCGTCTCATCTGAATGGGAAATGGGGAACAAATGTTGTTGGTGACCGGCCAAAACAAAGTCATTGTCACTGCAAAACAAACACAGGTTAGCTGGTCGCAAAAAGCAGCAACAGGTAGAGTTTATCTATTGCTCTGGGCCACTGTTCTGCCTCCAATTAGTCAGCTAATGTTACAGCAATTAATGCAGCTGCTTCAATTACAGCACGTCAAACATCTCTCTGCCATTTTCCCTCTGTTTCATATACAATCCAAAGGAAAAAAATTAAAAAAAACAGGGCCCCCGGTCCTACCACCATCAGCTTCTGGCGAGAGAGACAGAGAGACAGACAAAAGAAGGAAATGGAGGAATCTGCACTGGAAAGCAAATGGGACCCATGAATCATATCCTCTCATCAAGTGTCATTTCACAGAGAGAGCCTGTTCACCAAAATGAGGCCGTTTGCTAGTCTCTCAGCGGGCCTCATCAGTGAGCTTGTACCGTGCTAATACATGTGAGACTCTCTGTCAACCCCCCTCTGCCACCAACCAGCCAACCCATTATTATAAACCCCACACACTGGCACACCACTGTTACACTGAATGGATGGTAGATTGAAGGAGGGAATTACTTTGTGCGGTGTGTGGTACTCAATCTGTGTGTGAAATGGGTGTCTGTGTATGTGTTCTTGTGCATGTACTTCATGTAACTGATGTGGGTAGATACTGTAAAATTATTCCGTCATTGTGTGTGTGTGTGTGTGTGTGTGTGTGTATGTGTCTACTTTTCTGCTTCTATCTGCTTTTATTATTTTTTAGAAATCAACACCTGCAGCACGTAAGTGAACAGTCTCCTCTTTACTTACCTGCCTCTCTGTAAAACAAGATTTCAGTAACGATCAGCCTGGCAGAATCTTGCCCCCCCCCCTCATTGTCAAGGGGTTGTTGCAAAATGCTAGCGTTCTTTTTTGTTTGTTCATTAAATGTCTCTGCAGATTTTTTGAACACATTAGCATGTAACACATTTAAATGTGTACATTCATGTAACACATGCTAATGTGAAGGCGATTAATTCAAAGCATAATATCAACAATTGCTGGTTAAGATGCAGAAGAATCTGTTGATCCATGTGATCTGTTGCACTGTCAGCCTAAGTTAATGTTAATACAAGCAGCGTAACATAAAGAAGAAAGTGTCGGAAATATTTTTCCACCAAGAAGGCAACCCAACAGTCAAGATTTAAGAGATGTTGCAGAGCGCGGAAGAGAGGCATCCTGGCTTTCAAGTCTCAGGCTTTCAACAAACAAGTAGGGTATGCACAAGCAAGAATGAAAAGGCAGCACTGTATCATCATTTTTTTCATAGTCCAGATCATATTAACCAGACTACAAGTGTGAGAGCTACCCTCTATTTACAACATGTTGAGACGAACAATAAATGTATAAGCTTAGCTACATTTAATGGTTTGCATATTAAATACAAATCAGGAAGTCAATTTAGGAGGCTTTAAGGCTTTGCACAACAAAAGCAATTGTAGAATTACCACAAATCTATATGGTGCACACTACAAGGTTCTACCTGATACAGAATGTCATGCGATCACACATTTGACTGGCTAATGATCTGCTGGATGTTGTTGCCCTGTGTTCTGTCATAATTACATTATAGTGAATAATGTGATTTAATTCCAGAAATTCCAGAACCTTGTAACTTAAACCAAATAATGTGTTGGCCAAAATAGTCTATTGCTCATCATCACAATTACTGAGAAGTTATATGAATTCTCTTATCACACAAAGCATGCTATCTAGTTGTGATTCCTCCTCTGAACTTTAGAAAAGAGGAATAAATTCCGTTTGAAATCATGTCGATCTTTTGGATGTTATAAACTGTTTGTTGTTCTCTGCTTGGTTTCTGCTTTGATTTGGTTCCAGTAGTCTTTTGGATATTTTCCTCTGTAGTATTTAGAATATTTTCCTCTGAGAATATCCTATTTATTTAGCTCTCACATGAAGTTTGAAATCTTTATTGAACTTTATTAACCTATGAATTACCTCTGAAAAAAAGGAGAAACATTAGAAGTTCACACTAGGGCTGCCCCACTTTTTTCTGTCACTTGACGACATTTAAGTTATTCAGTTAAAACTAAATTTGCTAAAGATAAATTTAATAAGCACTGAGACTATAAAAACTAGAATGGCACTCAGTAGAGTACATACCTCTGCCAAGGCCAATGTCAAATGATCCGGATCTGCCCCAAAATTTGAAGGGTTCTTCCCCGACCCATGCCCCATCCCTCCCGCATTTCAGTGCAAATCAGTTCAGTAGTTTTTGTTTAATCCTGCTGACAAATACACAAACAAATAAACCAAAAACAAACCAACAGACATGGGTGAAAATATAGCCCCCTTGGTTGAGGTGAAACTAAAAATACAAAAATAAGACATATAGTACATGTCGTAGATGCAAATGTAGTTTTTTATTTGTCATTGTAGCCTTCCTACATCAAGAAAAGATCGAAGAAAATAGTGATTGCAGCACAGGTATAACTTGCTATTTATACATGGATACAGCATGTGAACAAGTTTCGGTTGGTCTTTTTGTGAGACTGTATGATAAAGAAAGAATAATCCATAATAAAAGGTGGGTTTATCAGACCTTTCCTTTTAATTCAATTTAATGGAATTATGATTTTGGTAAAGCAGCTGCTATTTCTGTTGGAAATTGGGTTGATGACAGTGTTGAGATTGAACCATACAGTAAATGTGCTGCAAAGCTAAAACAATTAGCTAAAAGAGGCTAAAAAGGTCAGATTTGTTGAGTTGGATTTTAATCCATTGTGAGTTTGGCACCACAAAATTAAAATTACAGTGTCTCTTAATACTGAAGAAATATTAATTAAGATTCCAGTTCAGGTGTCTAAACAATTTTGGTAAGGTAAGGTACGTTTTGTTCACTGCTAAATAGGAGCTGACCATAGAAAACCTCCCCTCCATCTGTACTTGAGTTGTTAGAGTTTAAGGTAAATGTATCTACATCTGCACTCCTAACCTCCACAGCCCTACTTCCATTGTCAAGCCCATTATTTACTCCTTATAACATCATGTTCATTTAACAAATTTTCACGAGTCCAAGTAACTCAGTGTGGCCTGCGGATTGTGTCTTTGTCTGTGTGTGGGGAACTGAGATTGTACATGAGTTTTATATACAAAAATTGAATGCACATAATTCTGCAATGCTCACTAAAATGCCAGCTGTAATAAAGTTCCCCCATCCAGAGGGTCACTGGTGCTTGATGAGCTAAGAAATTACACTGTTCTTCATGTTGATGAATGGGCAGATTCCTGTCATCATTATGTTCTGCCGTATTAGGTATTTTCATCAAGTGGATCAAAGCTGATCCTTGCGTCTTCTCCATAATTTCTGTGTAAATGCCTACTTTTTGTCCCATATATTGTGTAGCGTGATAGTTAAAGATGATATAAGTTCAGAAGATGAGTTATGGTAAAGAAAATTATCAAACAACCTCTGATATTGTTGTTGAATGTTTGAGAAGCTTAATGACTCAATGTTATAAAGGACAAATATAGTTTTCTGATCACTCTTTATTTAGGTACTTGAAGGCTAAAACCTGATTTACTATCAAATGACTGTCACTTAAATGTTTCAAATGATAATGACTATTGTGTAAAAAAGTAATTGTATTCTTTTCTGGACATAGAATTGTGTTTGGAACTAAACTATGTTTGGAACAGAGTTAGGTAAAGATTGGGGTTAGAGATGCAGTAAATAAGCAGTTGACACCTATAACTTGAACTTTTGGTCATTTTAGCAACAAAAAAAAAAAAATTATAATAATTTAAAAAGAATGACAACAAAAAGGTCCAATTTTTTTTAAGCCATCTGAAAAATATCAATGCTGTTTGGCCCTCTTGTCTCAAAATTAATATAACCACGTGTGGTCTAACTGTAGCCACCCGACTTGTGTCTTAAACTGATGACGGTGAACTTGCAAAGGCAGCTGAAAACAGATATATTGAATAAACACAAGACTATATTTTTAATTTAACCATTCTTAATGGTTAAATACAGAAAAATACAGAGTGAGACACACAATTTGACAATTTTAAGTTTCCAAAATTCGATTTAAGTAATGATTATTCAACATTATTTAGTGTCATTATATAAATTATGATTCTAAATGCAGTTTTCTTTATTCTGGAACTAAACCCAGATCTTCTGTTCCCAGATGTTCTGGGTTCTGTTCCAGGTCTGATGTTTTATAACATTTGTAAATTTCTGTATAATAAAATGTAAGGAGCACATTTACACAAGTTCAATTGTCCCAAGGTGTACAATTCCATAGGAACAATAATTGCCTGGGGACACCCTTTAAATTTTTCTGTCATCAAGTTCCTTGTAAGGTGATATTAGGTAAATTTGCTGTGTTTTTGTTGAGTCTGCACATATACACATATCCTTTCTGTGTGGACTTACTGTGCTGACTTCAGCAGCAGCACTGTCATGGAAAAACCAAATCAGTATAAAACAATTTAAAAATAGACTGTAGAATGACATCTGTGCTGCAGATCGTGAAGCAATTCAAGAGGTCTAATCTAAATACGATGTCGTAAATGTCACGAGTAAAAGATTAATATTGACTGAGGGAAATCAAGGCTCTTGGAGGGGGGAAACTGAATGTATTAGACAGTTGAGAGTGAAAAGGCAAAGAGAATTCATTCAATTACCCATCTGCCACTCCAAGTTCCTCAATTTGATATATTTCAGTTTCTGTTGCAAAGGGTATCTTATTGGCAGGCCATTGGTAGATAAAGCCAAAACAAAAAATGACAAAAAAATTTACTACAGATTGTCATCAGGTAATGACAGCTAATACAGTATGCACTGTATTTACTGTGTTATCGTTGCCAGATTTCCTAAATTACAAATCTTCACTTCATCAAATCTGGAATTTTGGTTTAGTACAAGGGTTACTACTTATTCGCTTTTCTTCCTGCGACTCATCCTTGTATCTGCTATTTGTCTCTACCCTCTTGCTCTCACACATACTTTCCCATTTCACACATTAACCACTTACTAACACGAGGTAATCAAACCGGCCTTTTAAATCCACACCCTGGTCATCTGCCGAGCTAGAAGGATCGCATCAGTTCTCCCTCAGTGGTGATCTCCAGGCTTAAGTTTCTATTGCATTACAGGACTTGACTGGGGCAGGTCAATTAAATTTGCAGCTGCTGCTCAATGAATGGGTTTTAAAGGGTTTTTGTACATGTTGGTGTGATTGTTGTATGTTTGAGACTGTAAAGAGACTTCTATGTCTGCGTATGCCACCGTAAATGTATCTTTGACTCTCAAATAAACATGACATGATTCTCAGTGTCTTCTTCTTCGTGTGGTGGTTGGGTCAAGGGTTGCCAGATAAATGGAGCCAACAGGAAGCAACATCTGTTGTCTGATGTCTGACAAGGATGAATTGCATGACTGATACACATGGGGTGCATCCAGAGTTTCCAGGTCATGCAGCGCTTGCCTTGAGGTCGGCAGGGGTCAGAGCCCCTCTAGAACTTTCTCTCCCAGCAGACTCCAGGAAGCCAATCAACTTCAAACACCTGCTGATCATCTGAGGGGTAATTGCAAGTCAAATCGACCCATCATTCTGGTTGGAGTGCACCATCTTTCTTTTCACGCTAAACACGAGCCCAGATCCCTCTCTGCTCTCCTTTTCTCTTTGCAATCTGTCTTCCCCCCCTCTATTCGCATGCATTTATCCTGTAATTGTGATGGAGGATATTTCCCCTTGCGGGTGGAGAAACCAAGACGCAGCAGTGCAGGATGAATGGAGCGAACAGGACAACATGGTTTTCATCATGTGTGTGACTGTGCATGTATGGTACTTTTGAGTGCCAGCTGACAAACACACAAGCATAGACAGAGTCAGCTGCTTTTAGAGTACAGTGGCGGTCTTTGTAGAAACAGTGTAAGCCTGAGCCCAGTACATTTATCCTGCATCAGCACTGCAGCATTTTCCAAATAATTCCTTTTGCACATGGAGCAGCATGAGGTATGCCTGTAAAAAGCTGGACTCACATTCTATAGATGCTGGATTATAAATGGCATCTTGATGCATATAGTTTCAGAGTTTCACATTTTAAGTGGGGCCTTGTGTGTTTGTCAGTTGGTCTTCAGAATGACATGCAGCCACTTAAAGCCAGCTGCCTCTAGAGTGGTGTACTATATGGCGATCTGGGTGAGCTTGTTAAAGGACAGCCTCAAGGCTGGCTTTCTCAAATTACTCCTGTGTGGCAGGGGAAGGGAGAGCCAGCCACTCTCCTGTGTGGCTTTACTTAATTGCAAAAGGCGACGACGGAACCGTTCCTCCTAAATCTCAGCACTTATTGGGCACAATTTCATGGATGAGAAATACAAAGGAGCATTACCCTGTATTATGTACATAATGTTCTACATGTCAGGGGAGCGCTGATTGAACAGTCCAGAGTAGCTCTAGGTTTTTTCCTCGAATGAGCCATGCAGGGTGTCCTTACATGCTTCTGTCACTGCGTTTCTCAGGGGTATCAGTGTAAAAAATGAATATCCTATAATTTCTCCTCTTCGCTCCGGGCGCTCTTTCAATTACAGCCTTTCAATTTAAAATACTAAAGATCATTTTCCTCCATATCTCTGGCTGGGAAATGGGTGTGAATTTATGGAAAGGTCAAAATTAAATTAGAAAGGATGGGACCTGCAGAGAGCTGGCATCCAAATGACCATCACTTCATAAAAGTTATAGAGATATGTGGCATACACTGGGGTGGCTTTTGAATTTGGCCTATCAATTTCCATTAACAATAGTGTTATGGAGAGCATTACATGCATTTTCACAGGGCATGGGTAACTGATACACTATTTCCCTTATCCCATAAGTCCTCCTAGTGTTAGAGCATGTTAAAAAAAATCATGTCGATAATAAAAAAGCAATAGATTTTGGAACAGCTGTCAAATAAAAAGCCTTGACGACAGATTCCTTTTCAGCACAAGTGCAGCTGTGAATCTGAATAGTGTCTGAGTGCAACACAACACATCCTTTAACACAACTGATCCTGTTTCTGTGTGTGTGATTGTGTGAATGCATTTTTATATGAGTGTAAATGAATATATGTACAGTACTGTGGTTGATAATTACAATAGCTGTTACGGTACCTGCCTTCCATTAGGTAAGTTTATCAATTTCTGCACTGCGCTGAATATCGAAATACTGTATGTTGTGCATTGCTGCCACTTTCCACACATAACTGCATTCAAACTTCACGTATTTATTCATCAGCTTCACTTTACTTCATTGAAAGTTTCAGCATTCATTTGCTTTAAATTTCTTCAATCATCTGATGTCTAGTCACCTATATTTCTCTGCATTCTGTGTGCATGTAAACATTAAAGTAAACCCTAATACAACATTTGCATGCTCGTGTGTAGAGGCAAATAGTTATCGGTCACTGTCATTATTTTAGCTCTGAATACTGGTCATGACATGATGCCTTTGTAGCAGAACTACATGAGATGGGAAATGTTGCCAGATTTAATTGATACCAAACTGCTCAATCAGAGCCTTGAGAGGGGTTCTTTGTCCATCTCAAGTGGAATTGATTTTTAACATCTTGGGTGGCGTATGATGATAACACACACACACACACACATACACACATATAGAGCTTGGTTGCAAATAAAGAAAGTCTGCATCAAGATGGCACTTATCAGTGTTGGCTATTGGGTTTGCCCTCTGGTGACGGGGAGGAATTTTGTCCCTCAGATCCACACTGTTATGTTTGTCATCTTGAGTGCAATAAGGAAACGTAAAGTCCTCCAAAATGTGCCACCTGTACCATCATTTGAATCAATATGAAAAAGTTTCAGCCAAGTTGGATTAAGTGGAATGACATTTCTTGGCCATGTTGTTTCTGCATACTAAACTCTGTGCCCTGTCCTCCATCATTCTAATTGGAAGAACGGAAGGTCTGATCAATTGGAATATAGCTTAAATTCTCATCAAGGACACCAACCAAATGGCAAAACTCATGTGGGTATTTTCCAGAAGTTAAAGTCTTTTTAGTACAAAATTGCTGGACTGTTTATTTGCTGAGCATGGTAACATTAAGGTTTGATTGCAGGACACAGCATTAGTGATGTATCCACACAATGCTATCATGACAAAGAAGACTTGCTGGACTACAGAATTGGTCTATACATGTCAGCCCGATAATGGCCTGACTTAACAGATGTAGGGTATTCGGAAAGAAAAAAAAAAGAGAAACATGCTTCAAGTCTGATAGTTATTCTGTGACACATCCGTGACCTTGACCCAGAGACACAGAGCGCTTTTCGACAACTGTAACCATGGTGAAGCAAAAATAAAAGGTGTTCTTGATGGTTCCTGCCACTTTACCAATCACCTTTGTCAAGGTCCATGTGTAGCCTGCCATGTCACATTGCCAAGAAAACAGCAAGAATTTTAGACTATGACACCCAATCTGGCACAGTGACCATCTCAAAAGAACAAAAACATTGCGTTGTCTGATATTGACATAGAGCAGACTTCAGAAGCCTCATGTTAGCTTTGGCTGAACTTTAAAATGCACTTTTGCATAGAATGAGGACTGTGAATTTGCCTCGCTTCTCTTGCAGTATAGTCAATTTTGAAAAGGGATTCTTTCACAGCCAGTATGGACAGGAGGAATGTTTACAGTGACCAATAACTGATTTAAGGTACGCATGGCACGTGAATATTGTATGCAGAAACATTTGAACAAACCCAAACCCTGTTTTTATTATTGTGAAAATCCATGTATCTGTATATTATGTGAGTGTAAGTGTCTTTAAGTGTAATGGCAGCCTCTCCTCTGCTCGCTCTTTGTCTCTCACTGAGGCAAACGACACTAGGGAGCACACTTACTCCAGAAATGAGAAGAAGACAGAGAAAGAGAGAGAGAGTAAAGGAGGGAGCTCAGAGAGGAGGAGGTAGCTTATGTGCAGCAGGGTGATGGAATGAAAGAAGAGCGAGACAGAAAAAAGAGTGTAAAAGAGAGGAGCTGTGTTTTCAGCTTCGTATTGGGTTTTTGCAGGCTCGATGGAGAGCTAAAGGAAGGGAGATCAGAGGCACGGGGAACGGTGTGTACATAAGTGTGTGTGTGTGTGTGTATGTCTGTGTGTGTCTGTGTGTGTGTATGTGTTTGTGTAAAAGGGGAACCATGGTGTCAGGCTTGATTTCATTACCGGGTCTAATCAGGTCCATATACTTTAAGTGCTGCTTTAATTTGTCTAATCTCTGCAGGATATGGCCACTGCCCTCCAGCAACATGGCTGCTTTGCCTGGAAAAGCTATTAAAGAGCACATGGACACACACTGACTCTGACCTGGAAACATAAGATATCTCCTTCTCGCATTAACAGATAAATATTTTCATTAACATAGTGATTTACATGAACTTATAGGGATAGGGATAATTTCTAATCATATCTGTTTACAATTCAACTCTTATAATACAATTAGGAACAAACAGCAATGTAGACCAAAAAAATAACAATTCACATTGGTTTTAGTACACCCACCTTTTCCACTTGTTTTTAACACATTTTAGGTTACAGTATATGCCTCTGGAGGTTTGGCTGAACGTAGCCTTCTCTCTAAATACCATGAAGTTAACAATCTGGCTTCTTTTCAGTTTCGAATGTATAGATCTTTTGAGCTATTGCTAGTTAAGCAGAATTTCCTGGGCACCTGTCTCAGGTAAATGACATCAGACAAAGGAAATGTGGCCCATATATGAGGCTCAGCATTTGCCTAGTGTCTCATGTAAGGAGACAATTTGAAGAGATACTGACACAATAAAATGTCAGGTTTGTGTTTAATATGGAGCTGAATCGTCAGAATGCCAGATGGGCTTTCAATTTAAAGGCATATCACAAAAGGGAGATTTAAATGTGTTTGACAAATTCAGCAAAGCTCCCCTGAATTTGTATACACATGTATGTACTGCTGAAACAATTAGTCGATAAATGCCAGAGGTTCATATAGCCTGCTTAACGTCCATGGAGCTGTGAACTTGCACAACACTGTCATTTTCATTTCAGAAGGAATGATGCGCTATTTTTTCTTGATCAGAACCAAATAAACAGGTTGACTCGGTACACACAAGCCTGAGGAGCTGAGGGGTAGTGGATTAAACGAGGTGGCGGTGGTGTCAAAAGCCTAAGAACATACCCAACTGAACTTATCTAAAAGTGAACAAAAGTTAGCTAACTAATATAGCTACCCTTAGTCAGTCAGCTAACTCACTATCAATTCTGTAGATTATCTCCTAGATCGTTTTGTGCAAAGCTCTTGCTGAGTTCAATTCAGAGCTTTTGGTGTGTAATATTGTAATGGGAACCAATGTGGAGAAGGCCTGAGGGCACAGAAATTGAAATGAAATTGATCCACCAGATCAAGATTGTTCTGCATCATCATGATACTGTACAGCTAACAAGCATTTTGCCAGTTTCTAACATATTTTGGTCACACCACTTAAAATATCTTTGTGTGTATTTCAGTGGCTCAGAACCATAAACATTCAAATCATGTTTGCTTTTATGCTTTTTAAATGTGAAGGTGGCCACACTGCACGAGCCAAACAGATCATGTCAAAATGTTAAATTATTCATTGAACTTTAAACAACAAACTATATAGTTAATGTTGCTGAGTGTTATCGAGTTTTTGAACTGGTATATTAGTATCATATAAAGTGAGAGTAGAGTTTGCTTTACAGCTGGACCTTATTCATACTAGGGCTGTAGTCTCATGGTCGACTGGTCGTATAGTTGGTCGATATGCTCTTATCTGACAAAATTCTCATTGGTTGGAGAAATGCCGGTTATTTTCATAAGGAGAAAGGCACTACTAGGGTTTGGCTCTAAACTGACACCATGTCAAAGAAGTTGTCGCTGTGGTTGCATTTCGTTAAAACAGATGACCAAAAAATCAAGTGTAAACTTTGCAGACAGCGGTTTGCATATGACAGCTCAACAACCGACATGACATATCATCTGAAAACAAAAGGCTAACTTGTCTGTGTTAGGAAGCTCCATCAACTTTCATATTTAAGGCTTAAGGCTTTGAGTGTATATTCCTCAATTGTTCTTGTGCTGGGATCACAAGTTGACATAGTTCTATTTTCGGGTATCACATGAATATGGGCAGGTGCACGCTGGTCGGCCCTGAGTCTATTGTTACCATTTCAGTATAAAATAATAAGTTAAAATGATTTAATATGCTGCAAGTACTAGCTTTTTATGTTTACTTATAATTTGTTTAGGCTAATAAGGCTACCAGGTAGACTGCACTCAGAGCTCTGTGGCTGATTTAATTAATCTAGAGATAACGTGCAGATTTTTTTTCCCCCCACGACCGATCATTGGTTGAAGAATAGCTATGATTTCAGTCACCCAAGATTTTCTTTGGTTGACTGCAGCCCTGGTTCATTTATGGAGGTTTTGAAGAATTTTAGTAATTTAAAACTCCGCTAAGAACTAGCACTTGTTACAGATATTGATACAGGACTGTATCAATGTCAAGATCCATTAATAACTTAAATTGTGCAAAAGGAGAGAGACCCCTTTGCATCCTTTAGTTCAGATGTATCCCCAGAATAAAACTTTGTGAAATAAAGCGATTTCTCTTCACCATCAGAAAGCTTAAAGTGTTTTGAGGACACAAGATGTTCTTAAAAAACACTATTCTCAAATTACTAAAAAGTATAGACAGTAATATGCCAAAGTTTTGGGCACTTGTGATAAAATGCTGTGAAGTGAGGATGTGTGTGACCACCCTTGGCCTTTAGAACAGCACAAATTCTCCTTGGTACACTGGAACACAGTACTGCAAGGTGCTGGCAGGTAGGTTGTTCCAAGCATCTTGGAGAACTTCAGTGTTTTCTGTCTCTTCATGTAATCCCAGACTGACTCCATGATGTTAAGATCGGGGCTCTGCTCAGGGCCGGACCATCTTCTGCAAGACTCCTTGTTCCTCTCGTCGCTAAAGATAGTCTTTATGACTCTGGCTGTATGCTTTGGGTTGTTGTCGTGCTGCAGAAGGAATCTGGGACCAATCAGACACCACTCTGATGGCATTGTGTGATGGATAAGAATCTAAAACCTCTGCCTTTGCACAATACTGTGTATATATCATTGATGTGATAATAAATTTTGGAGATAAATTGACCTCTGGTACATGCTCTGCATCTTTGTAAAAAATTACAATTTCATCGCTTTTATCTGCACTCTGTTCTGATGTGCTCTAAACTATAGCACATTGAAACCAACTGTACTTGAAAAAATAATCATGCATATTCAAAACAGGATGCAGATTCAAATGCATTGTAAATTGTATATAACCTAGTCATTAATGTTCTTTTGAAATCAACCTATCAAAACAGCAAAAAAGAGGTAATTCACCGGGCCTATTTTAAAGGGAATAGTTAATGGGAATAGTCCAGGTATTGCAGTGCTTACTGTTTTGAACAATTTAAAAATATGCGTTTTAATGTCAGATAAAAGTGATGTGCTTTTGTGTGTTTGGTGTTTGGTCAGACTGTAAGAAATTTTTAAAACAATGAAATGAAATTGATTTGATTTTGAAACCCACACATCATATAAAACCACAAAGATGTGTGTGATTGGATTTGTTTACATTCCCAAATGATGTGGTTGAGTTCTAATTTTCCTCCTGATTTACCAATATCATGCTAACAATCCAATGTGACCTAAGATATCACTTCAGATTCAGTATATGGGGTTTTTGTCAGTTTTTTTTAATGTATGTGTGCCTATGTCTTGCATAACCAATGCTTTTTTGCCCATCAGACATAACTACTCCAGTGTGCCATTTACCAGCCTGAAGTCATGTTGTTACCTTCACCCTGCCTCCTCCTGTCTTGTCAGAGTTGTCAGCAGCACCTCTGGTAAAAGCTAATCCTCATGTTCTCACTTGCACATAACATCAAGCATTTATGGCCACTGCTGTCAGAAGATATGACAATGAGGTGTGTGTGTGTGTGTGTGTGTGTGTATGTGTGCATCATTTGGAGTACATACTGTGCATCACACATTTCAAATATCTCTCCTCTTTTCAACAACATTTTTGTTTTCCACTTTACACATTTGGGTCTTTGAAGTAGTTAACCTTTGTTAATTAAAAAAAAATACATTTCATTATTAAAGAATGATATACTGGCAAAAAAAAGCTCTTCATCTTTATGACAAAAGATTGAATTTAATTTTAAGGAATTACAGCCTTTTATTACAACTATATGATGATGATGATTAACGAAAAAAACATAATCCACAGATAATAATCAGATGCTTAGTTTTAGTATGATGCTCCTGATGGTGGGTCACAGTGGGAAATTTCTTCTCATTTTGTGTTATGCTCACATTAAGTTTAGCATACCCGTAAAATAGATTTTGTTTTCCTTTCCAATACTTTTTGCATTCCCTTTGACCCATATTTTCAGAGGAAGCCTGAGCTCCAACAGTAGCTACAGTTACTTGCTGTGACCACAGCTGTGGCTGGCTATGCTTGGCTGAGGGCTGCGCCCTGAAACACCATTTGTGGCAACAGCTAACGTTATGGTAGAAACTATGGCTAGGGCTGTGACTGTGTCTACAATTATGTTTACTGTTACAGGCACAGTATACTGCTGTAGCTGAGGATGTGGCTATTTCTCTATATACAGTACAGTACATTGGCATGACTATAGCTATGGCTATTGCTGTTGCTATGGCTGTGGCTGTTGGTCTAGCAACTGTTGTTACCAAGAAAGCTTTGTAAAGCCAGACACTATCACCAGCTTCCATCACCTATAGATGTGTTATCAATGTAGGCCACAGGAATTAAGGAATATGGAGGTCTAAATCACAAATCACTTCATTTCTTTTATTTCAAAGATTTGTAGTCTCCGACCATGTAGTTTATTTTTTTTCCTAAGCTAAGTGAAAGCATCACTGTTCAAATGCACTTCAGTTCATACAAAAGTAAGTTAATACATCACCGTTCATATGACCCAATGTTCAGCTCAGATTCTGTCTCCAGTTCAGTAATACGTTCAGTCTACTGCTAGTTCAAGCTGTTCTGTCTGGTTCAGTACAAAATTAGCCTATATTATATTATGTTATATCAATATTAAACAATATAATCAATTTCTCAGTCACTCAGAACGAATGTGAACAGATGCTTTGTCAATTTTCAAATAAATATTTAACTTAAATAACTATTATATAGACTAATATGTACAATGTATCTCCTTAATTTATTTTTAACGCCAGATTAAGACTACACACTATTGTTGTCTGATAAAATGGTCATTGTGTCAAATTAGGTGATTATAGAGTCATTAATTCATGTTGTGTTTTAGATCAGAGATATGACAGGCTACACATTGGTACCCAACTGGCTGTCTTGTGTCTCAATGACATATCAAAAAGGCAAACACCCATCTTTGTTTCAGAGTTCCAACCTGTAGCATGAGTAGCAACAACATTAGAAATTGTCTTTTACTTCGCCATGTTTACAGTTGTGTGCAGAAGAGCACTCTGTGGTCCTATTGGTCAACTTCACCCCACAGTTTGGAGGTTGCAAGAGGTTGCCTCTCTTCGTGTTGGGACGTCATGAGGCGTTGGCATCGGTTGCTGTCCGCTATAGTACTCTGTATGAGATAAAACGATCAAATTTCTCCTCTGACGCCCATTTTTGATCCCGCAGCCCTATGTCTGTCAGGTCGGGCTATTACAGGGCTTATATTTTGACTTGTTGGGTATTGCCCAAACCGACTGAAACAAATAATAATACTTTCAGGAAATAATGATGGAACAAAAATACGGGTGGCCTTTATGAAATTCATTTTGGTTATATCTAGTTTTTTATGGTTTTTTTTGTTCTGTTTTTTTTGTTTGTGATCCTTTACATGAACAAGGAACGCACACAAAGCACAAAGCTCACCTACTTTGGGAATGCTAAAATACTTTAATGATTAAATCATACCCATCCTTGACCCGAAACTCAATACGTGAGTATAGAAAATGAATGGCCAAATATATAAAAATACATTATGTTTTGAGCGTACCACATACATGACATTTTTACCACATTAACTTTTTATATTTAAAATGCACGTGGTAATTAAGTATGATCTTTTTTGGCCTGGGTGAGCTGTGTGCATGCAAACAGCCTTGACACTAGAGCGCACACTGACTGTGCATTCCTACCTTTGTATATGTGCTACTAAATAACTACATTTTGTTTATATCTGTATAATATTTAACGGATAGCTATTACTGTTAATTGTTTCTACCAGTGGCGGACCAAGGGTTTTTATGGTTAGGTAAATAACAAAGGTAACGTTACATATACACATTCTGTAGTTCTAACATGCTAAAGCAATCATGCAAACTTTGTGTCACTGGACGATGTCGGTCTATCAAAAGTCAATGGCAAGAATCTGTTCCTGGGTGATCAGGCACAGTTACACATCAAAACACTGAATCAAAAGTCACAGTCATGTTCTTTCTACGTTAATTACAATTTCAGATATCTAAAACTGCATTCTGGAACAGGAAAAATTACAATTATGGATATCACAGTATTTATACAGATGTCCACAATTGCAATTTTTCCTCGTAAAATTGCAGTTTTACATATCCAAAATGACATTTTCACTTGTCACAATGTATTTTTGGGTATTCAAAATTACATAATGGATATCTGGAATGGTTTTTATTTTGGATATCTGAAATTGAGATTATGACCAGAAACAATTGGATCATAGATATCTGAAATGGGAGTTTTTCCTAGTAAGAATTTATTCGCAGTTATCCAGAATGTTCCTTCTGGATATTAAAAATGTAAATCTGAAATGTAAAGCCCAATACACATGAATGGCAAAAGTCATGTCATTTGTCGTTGGAAGAATGACATTGTGCTTATCTAAAATGACAATTGTGGATAGGAAAGAATCTCATTGTTGATATCTGAAATGCTAATTCTGGCTAGGAAGAATTGAATTACAGGTATCTGCAAACCATATCTAGTCTAGCAATTAAATGTTAAAATGACCATTTATAGTTTTTATGGATTTAAAGATATCTTAAACTGAATTTCGCCTTGGAGGAATAAAGTTTTAGATATCTTGAAATACAATTTCTACTAGTAAGAATGTGATTTTGGATCACTGTTATTGCCATTCTGACTAGCAAGAATTTAATTTTGACTAGAAGAAATGCTGTTATGTATACATAAAATATAATTGTGGATAGTCAATGAACCCTTTTTATGTTAAAACAATGTCCTTTCTACTTGTCAATAGATATTCGAAATAGATTGGTGGATTGTCATTGTCATAGTTCTAATTGTAGATATCTGAAACTGCATTTTATTAGTCATAACGCCAGTGGATATCCCTGATGACATTTTTACTAGTCACAATGTATGTTTGGATATTTAAAATTACATAATGGATATTTGGAATGTTTTTCATTTTGGATATCAGAAATTAAAATTATGACTTATAACAACTGGATTGTAGATATCTGAAATGGGAGTTTTTCCTAGTAAAAATTCTATTGCAGATACCCAGAATGTTCATTCTGGACATCAAAAATGCAACTGAGGATATCTGAAATGGAAAGCCCAACACACACGAATGGAAAAAGTGAAATCATTTTTCCTCGGACGAATGACGTTGTGGATATCTGAAATGTTCTTTTTGGCTAGGAAGAATTGAATTACAGATATCAGAAATACATATCAAGTCCAGCTATTAAATGTTTAAACGTCTGATCATACTTTTTAAGAATTTTTATATATCTTTGATTTAGTTTTGTGTTTGCAGATATCCTGAAATACTATTTTATTAGTGAAAATATTATGTGGATACAGTTTTGACTAGGAGAAATGCTGTTATGGATATCTAAAATATATACTCCTATAGGTAGGAGTGTGGTTTGATTGATTGTCAAAACAGCTTGCTGTACAACAATCGCCTATATATATATATATATATATATATATATATATACACACACACACACACACACACACACATTTTACAGCTGTAGAAAAAATTAAGAGACCACTGTAAATTTTTCTGAAATCAGTATCTCTACATGTATGACCGCCATTCCATTCCAGTGTCTGTTGAATTCCAACACAAGCACACCTCATTCTACATAAAGAGCTACTGATTAGGTGATCACCTGAACCAAATCTTATTTAATGAGGAAAAGTATAAAAACCACTGGTCATCACTACCCTTTTGCAATAGGACCAGCTGGATGTTAAAAACAGTGCTAGTAGTACCTAAACAGTAATTGGAATCATAAAATAACTATTGACCATGCCAAAAGAAAAGTTTTGAGTGAGGAAAAGAAGGGTTCAATTCTGGCTTTACTGGCAGAGGGATACAGTGAGCGTCAGGTTGTTTCCATCCTTAAAATTTCTAAGATGGCGGTTCATAAGAACAAGGTCAACCTACAGACATTGGGGACAACAAAGCTACAGACCGGCAGAGGGCAAAAACGACTCCACTGACCAGGATGACTGACAAGTCATTCGAATGTCACTCAGCAACCGTAGGATGACATCAAGTGACCTCAAAGAATCGCAAATGGCAGCTGGGGGTGAAGTGCATGGCGTGAACGGTTCGAAACAGGCTCCTAGGGGCAGGGCTCAAGTCGTGTAAAGCTAGAAAAATCCCTTCATCAATGAGAAGCAAAGAAAAGCCATGCTGAGGTTTGCAAAAGACCATAAGGATTGGACCATAGAGGACTGGAGTAATGTCATCTTCTCTGATGAGTCCATTTTTCAACTTTGCCCAACACCTCGTCATCTAATTGTTAAACGGAGACCTGTAGAGGCCTACAAGCCACAGTGTCTCGCACCCAATGGGAAATTTGGTAGAGGATTGGTGATGATCTGGGGGTGCTTCAGCAAGGCTGGAATCGGGTAGATGCGTCTTTGCGAAGAACGCATGAATCAAGCCACGTACAAGGTTATCCTGGAAGAAAACTTCCTTTCTTCTGCTCTGACAATATTCCCCAACTCTGAGGATTGGTTTTTCCAGCAGGACAATGCTCCTCGCCACACAGCTAAGGTCAATCAAGGTGTGAATGAAGGACCACCAGATCGAGACCCTGTCATGTCCAGCCATAACTGCAGGCCTGAACCCCATTGAAAACCTCTGGAATGTGATCAAGAGGAAGATGAATGGTCACAAGCCATCAAACAAAGCTGAGCTGCTTGAATTTTTGCGCCAGGAGTGGCATAAAATCACCCAAAAGCAATGTGAAAGACGTGTGGAGAGCATGCCAAGATGCATGAAAGCTGTGAAAATCAGGGTTATTCCACCAAATATTGATTTCTGAACTCTTCCTTAGTTAAAACATTAGTATTGTTGTTTAAAAATGAATATGAACTTGTTTTCTTTGCACTATTTGAGGTCTGAAAACACTGCATCTTTTTTGTTATTTTGACCATTTGTCATTTTCTGCAAATAAATGCTCTAAAGGACAATAATTTTATTTGGAATTTGGGAGAAATGTTGTCCGTAGTTTATAGAATAAAACAAAAATGTTCATTTTACTCAAACACATACCTATAAATGGTAAAATCAGAGAAACTGATAATTTTGCAGTGGTCTCTTAATTTTTTCCAGAGCTGTATATATGTATATTTAACATTATGGCTGTTCGGTGTAAATGCCATCAGTTTTCTTGAGAGGACAGTCTTACTGCTGCCCAGGTCTGAACAAGGAAGGCGGGGAAAAGCCTGGTCACTCTTGACAACACTGGATTTCTAATAATGAACCAAAATGTAATAATGCAATACTAAGCAAGCACAGATAAGACACAGTACATTTCATAATGAACTTCAGAATTTTGCCACATTGTTGTTGGTGCAAAGTTGCACCTTGCGCTCACCTTCCCCTCTTCTCTATTGCACTGTGCACAGGTTGTTAAGGCTGGACTCATGGTGATGATGACCAATTCATGATGAATGATTGTATTTGCAACTTGATGAATAATTACAAACAGCAACTGGATAAATGGTGATACCTGACATGACATCATTCACAACTTGCCTGATGGCTTGTTCAGCGCTTCATTTGGGAGATTCATGAGTCACCAAGGCAAAACATTCCTCCAGATTAACTAAAAAGATTAAAGAATGAATCAAAAGGAAGGAGCTGTTCACATGTAACAAATCACTATGTGGAACACATTTTCTCACACAAACAGAGACACAGTAGTGCCAAAGTAGTCATTTACAACAGTGAAGTTGGACAACAAGTAAGGAAATAACAACTCTAAGCAGGCTATTTTCAGACACATAATTCTCTAAAATGTCAGGCAGATAAATATATTAACGTTTCACCAACTAATATCTGTAATATCAAACATAGACCATCTTATAATTTGGCAACAAAAGCATTCAGCACACAGCTTTTTGCCTCTTTTTTGTAGTACTTTAAGTGTGGGTCGATTAATTTCACAAGTGTCATTTCGTCCTTTTCCCTCCTCTCGGTGAGAAGCCTCTGGGGTGAGCTGCAACCTTGAGCCACTTTGGAGAGTTGAAGACTTTGTCTGTCACCTTCAAACTCCACCTCCCACTGCAAATATATATGGGGCTACGGATGCCCTTAGCCCTCCTTACTGCATGGAGGCCCAAGGGAAGGAATATCAAGCTGGGGAGTTGTTAGTGGGTAGGGTGATGTATTTCTAAATGGTTGTGAGGGTGTTCAGGTCACTCTGCAAGTACAACTGTTATTGATCACTTTCTGTACAGGGCTCACACTCACACAGGAGGCACACCATTATAGGGAAGGGAAATTTCCTTTGAGTCTCCCTCCTGTCACCCTGCTTCCTGTGACGGACATTGTGATTTTTTCAGGAGACTGACGAATGCTGCCATCTTGTACTTGTCTGTTTTATCTCTTAACTCTTAACTCTAATTTGTATTTCTTCCTTTTAACATTCTATGTACTAGCAGATATTCTTGCTGCCCTTTTAGCTTAGCTCCTAGCCTATCCTACCAGCTTAGCCTCTAGATACCCACTACCTCTCTTATTGTGTTGCGATATATTGCGTTAGCTGTTCCAGTTTTGCAGACTCTGCTACAGAGACGTGTCAATCGGGTAGAACAGCTCTTCTCTTATAACGTTACCTTAAATGTGATGTGGACTCCAGATACTGTCAGCCACAGGCTTAATAGTCTTTTAGTGTTAGCACTGGCATAGTCTCATCTATAGATGGTGCAGCGTTTGTGCATGTTTGCTGGCATATAAAGGCTCCCAAGAGCAAACAACCAGTTGAGTGGCCTGGTCTGCAATCTCCCCTCCTGACAGCAAACCAGTTTTCGACCCTTGCTAACCCCGCTGATAGTCCTGTCAGCCTGTATGTCTCCACCTCTTTAACAGGGTTGAGCATCGCACGCTTGTAAAAGGGAAATCCATCACGTGCAATGTTAGATTTGCATCAGCACCCATTGTTTACTGTCCACCTGGGGCCACAGCTTCTGACAGGGAGCCTAATCTTAATGTGCTGGCATCACATAGAGAAAAACAGGGAACCAAGGCACACTCCACCACTAGCTTTAGCAACACCGTAATCCATGTCTGCACCAATAACATTAGGATGAAAAAGTCTAAGATCACAAAAGAAAGCCTAGCCAGGATGTTTAAGTTTGCGAGAAAGATCATTCAGCATTGATTAATTGTCTCTAGTCCCTTACCATATGGGGTAATGATGAAATGTATAATAGGCTTACTTCACTGAATGGCTGGCTGGTTTGTCTCTGTATTGAAGAGGGATTTGGTTTTGTTGATAACTGGCCTTCTTTTTGGGGCTGCAGCGACTTCCTGAAAACAGATGGCCTGAGGTTAAATGCAATGGTATCTCCAAACAGCCATGTACACAGGCCACTAGAAATTTCCACTAAAAATACAAGATCAACTACTAGTAGCTCTACAGACTGAACTTTTATTGAAAGTTGCAGCCTCAACAAGACCCTCAAATTTGGTTTTATGATATCAGATTAGTATCTACAAAAGCCTGGTGATTTGTGATGATTTGATTCTTCAGTATAATTTGGATATGGCTGGTGTATGTGAAACATGGCTTAAAACAAATGTTTTCTCAACATTAAATTAAGCTTCCCCTTAGTGATCAGGCCACTTAGCAAGGTTGGGTTGTTGCATTAATCTACAAGTCTATTTTCCAATTAACCTCCAAACTTGATATTATATTAAATTCTTTTAAAGCTGTTGTATTAAATCCATCTCCATCAGTTATAAATTTCTTTGTCCAAGGCAACACTGACTACAACCATTCCACCTTGTAGTACTCTATAGACCATCTGGCCTTTACTCACCATTTTTAGAAGATTTTATCTCAGGCCTTGTTCACCTGAATAAGGCCTGTGAACCTGTAAGTAAAGCCTTTCTAGCTCTTATCGATACCTTTGGTATCACCCAGTTTATGCGTGGACCATGTCACTGCAGCGGTAACACCCTTGAACTGATTCTATCCTGCAGGATAGTGGTTTCTGATCTGACTCTCCCCATCACATCCATTATGTCTGGTCATTTTCATATCAGATTTGAAGCTATACTAGTCTGCCTAGTTTTCGAGATACATTGAAAATGTATTTACCGCTCGACACATTGGTCCGTAAACTTTAACTGGTCTTGGTGAGCGATTCCTGGTGATCCTGGCTCCTTTCACTGCAGCAACAGGCCCTGGTGAAAATTGCACCAGTGACTAAAACACATCTCTGTCTAGTTACCTTGATTTCTATTATCACCTCTTACTACCAAAACTATGGTCATAGAGGTCTACACCCTGGTTTACTGAAGAAACGCATGCTCTCAAGCAGTCCTGCAGGAGATTGGAGAGCAAATGGGGGAAATTTATACTGTAAATCTTCTTCCTCCAATGAGTGTGTACTGAGTTCTAAGCATGGTCTGCTAAAGCAGTATATTTCTTTCACTTACTCAGTCATTAATTAATTAATTAATTAATTTTTGACACTGTGTCTAAACTTTTTCAGATTTTCAGACTTTCCTCAGTAAAATAGATCTCGTACAAAATTAGTTCATCTCCAGTTTCTTCTGCAGAAACAGTTGCACATTATGTTGAATCCCAGATAGTCTCTGTTTTAATGTTGAGACTGTATTCCTTGAATCATTGTCTGGGCTGGTGTTGGCTTCTAAACTTACTACCTGCCTCCTCCTCAATCCTCTACCGCTTGACTTTCCAAAGATCCTTGGGAGCTACAGTGCTAGATATTGTTAATTTCCTATACTTTTCCTATTATGTTTTCCTATAATAATACTACATATGTATTTTCTGATGTAATATATAGGGTACCTCAAGGATCTGTTCTTGGCCTTCTGCTTTTCACCTTGTCACCAATTCACACATGACCATAAAATTAATTTCCACTCCCACACTAATGATACTCAGCTGTATACTGATAAGCCATTGAAACCAGTCACAAGTTTTAATGTTATGGCTGATCGGTGTATGTGTCTGTAAAGGCACGTGATCATTCTCAAAGTCCAGCTTGACTGCTGTGAAAAGCTTGGTGTGACAAAATTTCCTGCTCCTTAACTCAGATAAAACTGAGATGTTGGTCAATAACCCAGCCCAAAATAGTCATTAACATTCGTTTCATCAAGTAACAGTAACTCTTGACAATAGTGTGATTTCTCAAAGTCTGACAGCTGAGAACCTTGGTATTACATTTGATCCTACCCTCTCTTTTGATCAGCACATTAAAGACATCACCAAGACTGCCTTTTTCCACCTACGTAATACAGCAAAAATTCTGTCTTTTCTGTCCATGGCAGATGCTGAGGCCCTAAGTTACACCTTTGTGTCATCCAGATTAGATATTTGTAACATTTTATATTCAGACCTGCCATGTGCTAGCACTAAAAGTCTTTGGATGGTTCAGAATGCAGAATAACCCTTTAACTAAGTACAGAAAATCTGACCACATTACACCAATTTTAGCTTTCCTCCATTGGCTCCCTATCCATGTCAGATCAGACTTTAATGTTCTTCTAATGACATACAAAATCCTAAATGGGCTGGTCTC